>NW_005871911.1:107413-115121 GCF_000147115.1 Myotis lucifugus
GAGAATAGATAATAGCTCACAAAGAATACACATGCAAGCCTATGCATAAAAATAGAATGAAAATAGATTAGGTTTCTTGATGTCTAATACTTAGGCTCAGTTATTAACATATTTATGAATCATCCACAATTTTATTTGGTTTACTTGTTGCTTACAGAGATAGCAACTAGGTAGGAAATCAGAAAACAGTGGAGAAAAGGAGATAAGTCAAAATTTGTGATGTGCCCTTCTTTTATTGTGCACACATGATCGTTGATGAAGAAATGTATCATTGTCTAGTGCATAGAGGGGGGGGGGGGGGGCGGGGGGGGCAGCCTCCTTCTTCATCTCTCCACGAACTGGGTGGCGGGCAGAACCGGAGGGGGGCGTCCTGCGGGGGCTCCCTCCCCGGGCCGTGCGCAGACACAGAAAGTGAAGTGACCAGCCAGGCAGCAGCCCTTGTGACGTGGCCTTTCCTGAAACAAACACACCAAGAACATGGGCCTGGGGATCCACCGGGCACAGCGGGCTCTCCACGCCCAACCTGCTCACTTTTAAGAACAGAGGCCACGCCCTGGCTGGTGAGGCTCGGGTGGTTGAGCATCACCCCGTGCACTGAAGGGTCGCTGGTTCGATTCCCGGTCAGGGCACAGGCCTGGGTTGTGGGCTCCATCCCCAGTGGGGGCTGCAGGAGGCAGCTGATCAACGTTTCACTCTCACATCAATGTTTCAACGTTTCACTCTCACATCAATGTTTCTCTCTCTCTGTCTCTCTCTCTCCCTCCACCCCCCTTCTTCTAAAAAAAAAAAATCAGTAAAAACATTGTGTGTTTTAAAGAGGGATCCACACCGGATACCCACAGAGGAGAGGCAGGAGGATGTCACTGTACTGGTTGTTCCCAAGCCCATGTTTCTGCTGGGCGTATGTGGACCGGGAAAGGCCACGCCCCGGGTCATCCCTGGACACAGAGCCGTCGGCGATGTGCTGGACGCGCCCGCAGGAGCGCAGCTGGCTCCCGACCGCCGCCAGCAGAGCTTGGTGGCCAGAGCGGGATCGCAAGACGAGACAGACATGAGGTCAAACCCGGGCTCTGCCCCTGCACGGCCAGCAACTTGGACAGGCCCTGAGCTGCTCCTTCTCAGTGACCTCATCTGGAAAACGAACCGGATAACAAGCATCTTGCAGGGCGGCCAGAGAACTAACGGGTTAACAAATGTGAAACATCCAGTGTGCACTTTTTTCTTTTTAAATACATTCATACTGATTTCAGAGAGGGAGGGAGAGGAGCGAGAAACATCAATGATGAGAGAGAATCAATGATCGGCTGCCTCCTGCACGCCCCACACTGAGGATCGAGCCCCCAACCCGGGCCTGTGCCCTGACCGGGAATCAAACAGTGACCTCCGGGTTCACCGGTCGATACGATGCTCAACCACTGAGCCACGCCGGCCGGGCTGGTGCGCACTTTTAGTCCAAGTTAATCCACCTATACCTTTTCCCCACCACCCTCCCCTGGTCACGTGGGCGCTGTGCCCGCTGCCTCGGGGCCTGCTCACCGTGAGGACACCCTTCCATCCTGGGCACCTGCCCTGAGGGCTCGGCCTCAGAGTCCTTGTCACCAAAGCCCTCCCACAACCTCTGCCGAGCAGGAGACGTCACATCCGCCGCATCTCCCTGCCGCCCTGGTCTCACCTGAATCAAACCTGTCAGCGAGGAGAAGGCAGTGAGGGCGCTGGTCGACCGCCTGCAATGCACCTGTGACCAGCGCTTTCCACTGGATGGGGCTGCCAACTCTCCCACTGGACACGCGGGAGGGGCACCAGGGGCCCTAAGCTCCTCCCACTTCCCTTCCCCGCCAGGGCTGTGCGTCCACTCCTCAGGCAGGAGCTGCCCTGGGGCACAGCACCTGTTACCAGGGCTGAAGGTGACAGACGGGAGCAATGATAAGAATGGGTGGTCACTGTCAGTCCCACCCCAGGAGCCCCCGAGCCTCACACCTGCACCAAGTATTTAAACTGAGGACCTGTCACTGCCGGGCCCCTTGTGCTTGGGGACTAAAAGTACACGTGAGCCCGGCCAGCACGGCTCAGGGGTTGAGCATCGACCTATGAACCAGGAGGTCACGGATCGATTCCCAGTCAGGGCACAGGCCCGGGTTGCAGGCTCCATCCCCAGTGTGGGGCGTGCAGGAGGCAGCCGATCGATGATTCTCTCTCATCATTGATGTTCCTCTCTCTCTCTCTCTCTCCCTTCCTTTCTGAAATCAATAAAAATGTATTTTTTTTAAAAAAAGCACATGTGAGCTAACTACCAATGTGCAGGTGCCCCCTCGGAGACAGCACAGAATTCTACTTCCACGCTTCCCCTTGCAACGTGGAAAGGAAAACCCCGAGTCCAAAACATAGGCCTCATCTCCTGTGAAGGTAAAACCGACAGTGTAAGGAAGTCTGGCTCTGCAGGGTAAAGCCACGTGTCTCTGAGCCCGGCCCCCAGGCACCACCCTCCTCAGACACAGGCCCCATGGCCAGGGGGCGGGGGGGGGAGGCAAGTCCCCCTCCATGCTGTCCTGGGGACTAAGCACAGAAGCCAGCGGGAGCCCTGGGTGCATTTCCCTGGGTCTCCTTATCCGAGGAGCCGAGTGGCACACGGGGAGACTGGCATCCTGCCCCCAATGCAGCCCTGGGCCAGCCCCACGAGGAAGCCTCCTGACTGTGCCCACGTGCCTCAGTTTCCTCCTCCATCAGACAAGGTGGCCGAGCACCGACGTCGTGGGCTCGTGGTGAGGACCAGGGGAGACAGAGCCTGAGAGGCATCAGGGCCGCGCCTGCCGCTTTGGGGTGCCGTGAGCTCACATCCAGGCCACCTTCACCGTCCCAGGAGCCTCCAGGAGCTCGCTCTGACCCCGGGTGGACTCACCCAGACACCGCCTCGGGAGCAAACCCGGGACAGAACCCAACCCGCTCAGGCCTGTGATGACTGTTACTTATTCTGCACATGATGCTAACCAAGTGGTGATGAGAGCAAAAGCGGTCACTATTGGACGAATCCGTGGCCACGAGGAGCCCTGGGACTGGCATTGGAAAAGAAGGAGGTCTGTGCACTCACAAGAAGCCATAAACAAGACACTTGATGGCCTCACTCTGCACCAGAGATAAAAAGCTGGAACCAAACACGGATTTCAGATGATGGGGGCCCCTGACCTCCGAAGGGGAGCTCAGGGTGGCTGCAGAGCGGAATGGGGTCCCTGCTGCCCCCCCCCATGCAAGGGAGCACCCGCACCCTCTTCACTAAAACCCCAGAAGGTTTGGGCACCCCAACACGTTGGTGGAGTCCAGAGTCTGTCTTCCCTCCCCTCCCAACGTCCACTGGTCCGAGGCTCCGACAGGAACCTCACGCCATCTGCCCGCGTCGCCCTCGCATCCCGCCTCCGCCTCAGCCTCCGCCCCAGCTCGCACCCACGCCGCCCCGGGAAGACGGGAAGAGGGCTCGCTCTGGAAGCCCAGCAATGACATTCCTGTGACACCTACAAATCCAAGCAGGCCCGGAGCCCGTGGCCGCCAACAGCTGGGACTTCACTTCTATTTGGCAGAAACCGCGCTGCAGCTGGGGCCGGAGCGCTGAGCTCCATGGCTGCGGGGACGGACGTGCGGTCCCAGCAGCAAGAACAGCGCCACCGCCTCCTGCACGCCTCGCTCCTGTTTATTAGGCTCACGCGGCGCTGACTCCCTGCAGCCGGTCCAGCAAGAGCTGCTCCTGAGGGAGGTGCACTTGGACCCCTCGGCCCACCAGGTGCCCTCAGACGCCTCCTGGGGCCACACTGACAGCCAGGAAGGCGGCCCTGCCACCAAACACACCTCTTTTGACCATAATTGGACGAAATGATTCTTTTTTTAAAAACATATTTTTAATATATATTTTTATTGATTTCAGAGAGGAAGGAAGAGAGAGAGAGAGAAACATCAATGATGAGAGAGAATCATCGATCGGCTGCCTCCTGCACACCCCACACTGGGGATGGAGCCCACCACCCGGGCAGTGCCCCGACCGGAATCAAACCTTGAGCTGGTTCCTAGGTCGACGCTCACTCCTGAGCCACGCGGCGAGGCTGGAAGAAATGATTCTTGTTTTTCAACTCAAACTTGGCTTATCACAGTCTGTGCCCAACTCTGACGGAGCCTCTTTCTGTCAGTGGAGATATTGATCATTATAATTGGCAGGCTGACGACGAGAGCTATAAATATCTCATCAGCTGCCACAGAGAGTTGGGGGGATGGGGGGCAGCCTGCGCCTGTGCAGGGGCCGATGCGGGAAGACGGGTCCTCACGGCCACGGTCTGCCAGCCAACATCTGCCTCTCCTGCGGGCAATGATGCTCACAGAACCCAGAAGCCAGAGGCAAGGGGCCTCGGGGTCACGTGGCGCAGCCTCGGCCAGCGTGGAACTGCTCTGCGCAGAGGCTACCTCAGTCCAGTGAAACGCACTGACATTCACCACCACCTCCCGGCACAGGACCCTCTGCGGGCTCAGAGGAAGAGGAGCTGCAAAAGTATTGAAACCTTCGCTCTCCGCAACAGCAGCCTTTCTACGCTTATAAAACACGGCAGGATGGAATGCCAGCAACTTATAAGGCTCCACGAATCCCACCGGGACTGTGCAAACTCCATCTCGAGGAGACTGGGATTTTTTTTCCCCAAACAAATAAAAAGGAAGAAAGGGCTGGCCAGGAAGTTACCAAAGTTACATTGGATCTCATTCTAAAAGTGTTTCTCAAAGTTGAACTCCAGGGATTAAATGTGCTCTGTTGTGGGGACACCACTCCATGTCCTCCTGCCAGGACCGCCTGGCCCCCGACTCGCCGAGTACGTTAGCTTCTCCGTGGAGCCAGCTTCCTGCCGCGGCGTCTGACAGCTTTCGCTCCCTGGCCTCTCCTGGCCCGTCTGCCTGGGCCTCCCGTCCTGTCTCAGGGATCGGGGCCGCGGGAAGCACCCTTGCCGCTGAGTGACCTGATTTCTAATTCAGATTCAGGCTCCTTTCTCGGTGGAACTTTTCCCTCAGGAAACCCTGTGTTCACCCACGACCTGTGCTTGCGTGTCGACAGGAGGTGCTGCCCCCATTCCCTGGAGCGTGCGCAGCCTTGGGAGGGCTCGCTTCTCCAAGGAGGTGACCCCTTTGATGGTTTCCACGGGTTCCAGACCCAATTCTACAAAGTTTCTTATGGGAACTTGGTCCTAACCAACCACGTGGCCTGCAAGGACCCCTGGAGTCGGGCGTGGGCACGGCTGTCTCTCTCCCCAGGGCAGAGACTGCCGTGTGCTCCCCGTGCGTGGGCTGGTGCGTGGGGCGCCTCGGTAATGCACACTCAACCCAGACAACGCGAGCTGTGCTGGCTGCTTCTGGGAGGTCCTGTGACAGGTGCCGCTGCATTCGACTTCCAACGGGATTTCCCAACCGAACCCACGTGGTCCCAGGATGTGCCCCCCGCTGGGCGTCCACACCCACAGGCCGCCGCCCTCGGAAACAGCCTCAGGAGCCAGTGTCTCCCGCCCTCCCTTCTCCCTGCGAGAGCCAGGCCAGGGGGCCTCTGGGCCCGACATGCCCTGTCCGTTTCCAGCGTTGCTGGCCTGCGAGCAGCGCTTCCAGGGTCAGCAGTCTTTTCTGTTAAGGCAGCGATTCTCAACCTGTGGGTCGCGACCCCTTTGGCAGTCGAACGACCCTTTCACAGGGGTCGCCTAAGACCATCCTGCATATCAGATATTTACATGACGATTCATAACAGTAGCAACATGACAGTTATGAAGTAGCAATGAAAATAATGTTATGGTTGGCTCACAACATGAGGAACTGTATTTAAAGGGCCAGAAGGTTGAGAACCACTGTGTTAAGGCCTTCGACTGATTGGACGAGGCCCACTGTGCTAGGGAGTATAACCTGCTTCCCTGCAGGTCTAACACCGTAACCTCACCTAAGACGGCTTTCACCGCAGCTCCGGGCGGATGTCTGACCAGATCCCAGGTAGCGTGGCCGCACCAAGTCAACACAGAGAAGCATCACCCTCATCTCCGTCGTCTTGTCACGTTCTCCCTGTGCGGGTCCGTGGCCAGGATCCCTTTTGCTTAAAAATCAGCCTGCTGTAGCTGGTCAAACATTGCATCAACTCACCTCTCATGCCTTGGCAGGGCCTTCTACGGCCTGCGGGCCGGACGTTCCCCACCCCTGCTCTAGAAGGTAGATCCCGGTCCCTGAGGACCCGTACAAATGAGCACGTCTCTTGACTCCACAGGCAAAGCTCCGACTCCCAGGTAGCCATCAACTCAAACAGACCGCCCATCCTGGCCTGTGTGGTGCTTTGCTTTCCATCCTTGGGAAAGTGGGCTCAGTGCAAGGTGCCTGGTGAAAAACACCCCAAGCATGTCCCCGTGGGACCGGGCCCCGCCCCCGGCCGGGTCTGCTCTGTGCCTCTGGCTGGTTCGCCATCGGCTGGCAGGCAGGGGAGCAGCACCGGGAGAGGGAGCAGCAAGCACTGTCACTGTACAGTGCACAACAGTAATATTGTGACACACGGCTCCACAGTGTAATCCGCCGCCTAAGAACACTGAGTGTAGTGCTTCAAGAGCTAACACATGATTAGGGCACCCAGGGCCCCAGCCCCTACATTCTCAATAACTGTGTGTTAAACAGACAGAAGAATGCATGACTGTGTGAGTGAATGGAAGCAGGGAGTATTTGAGAAAATCCAGGCTTTTTAAAAAAAATACGTTTTCAACAAAACTCTCTATATACCTGTTGTGAACTGTTTTTGCTACTTTTTTCCCCAAAATCTTTTATCCCCATCGGGAGCAACAAAGAAGTCTCAAGTAGACCTCTGGAGACAACATAATAAGAGGGGTTTTTAAATACATGTTTTTACTGATTTTTAGCTAGAGAGGAAGAGATAGAAACATGCATGAGAGAGAAACATGGATCGACTGCCTCCTGCATACCCCCTACAAGGGACCACGCCTGCCCCTGGGCGTGTGCCCTGACCAGGAATCGAACCAGGAACTCCTGGTGCATGGGATGACACTCAATCCCCTGAGCCACACTGGCCGGGTAGGAATAGGGTCTTATAACAGAAGAAACCCTTTTTTGTTGTCGTTAATCTTCACCCAGAATATTCTTCCATTGATTTTTAGAGAGACACATCCACTGGTTGCATCCTGCACATGCTCCACCCGGGACCCAGGATTGAGCCTGCAACCGAGGTACATGCCCTTGACCAGAATCAAACCTGTGACCCTTCAGTCTGCGGGTAGATGCTCTAACCACTGGCCAAACTGACTAAGGCCAGAGGAAACCCTTAGTAAAGTACATTTCCCCAAATACTCTTCACTAAAGAAAGTGGAGGACAGCACTTAGAAGATTGCTAGAAGATTCCAAACGCAGTGTGCGTTCCTGAGAAAACTGAGTGTACTGCTACCTGACCGCCCTTTACCCAGTATTCTCCGGAGCAGTGGTCCAGGGGGCACAGCATCTGGCATGGAAGTCACAGTGGTGTATGAAACAGAGAACAAAGAGAGCATTGGGGGTCCTTAAAACTTTTTATCTTGATTTGCGCACGCAAGGGGGGGGGGGGGGGGGGCATCGATTTGTTGTTCCGCCTATCTATGCTTTCATTGGCTGCTTCTTGTAGGTGCCCTGGCTGGAGATCGAACCCACCACCTCAGCATATCGAGACGATGCTCTAAGCCAC
>NW_005871911.1:115484-121984 GCF_000147115.1 Myotis lucifugus
CCTCGGCTCGTGGGTGCTGGCTGGGGGTTTTGAGAATTATTTATTGTGGCTCTCCTGTCAGTAAATTAAGACGCGGGACTATATGTAACTCGATGCAGCCGTGCGGTCAATAGACCATCACAACCCCAGTGCGAAAGCTCTTTCTTGATATAAAACAAGAGACATATTTAAGTGCCCGTCCCTACACCGTGGTGGCGAGGACACGCACGTCAGGAAGCGCTGGCTCTGTTTACATAGAAAATGCCCTCGAATGTTGGTCTTTCCCCGACTATTACCATGGCGAATCAGCCCAGCACTTGTATTTCATAACAGTTTTCCAGAAAGTACCTTAAACCACATTAAAACAGGCATCAGCATCAGAGCTAGGCGCCCTGCAGCAGCACCAGTGACATTTCAAATCCCCCCAATCCTCCGTCATCACAGGCCTGGCCTCTCCCCCGAGGGACCCAGGTTTAGGCGGATCCCAACTCCACACACGAAACAGGAGATTCCTCTCTAACCGTTAAAATCGTTAACACCCCCTGGCTGGTGTTGCTCAGTGGATAGAGCATCAGCCTTCGGACTGAAGGGTCCCGGGTTCGAATTTGGTCAAGGACACATGCCCAGGCTGCAGGCTCAGTCCCTGGTGGGGGGCGTCAGGAGGCAGCCAATCAATGAGTCTCTCTCATCATTGATGTTTCTATCTCTCTCTCCCCTCCCTTCCTCTCTGAAATCAATAAAAACATATATTTTTTTAAAAATCGTTAACGCTTCCTCTCATTTTCAAAGTATGTTACTGTCCTTGTGAATAGAATCCCTTTTCCATGAGAAACTATGGAAAATGCTTCCAAAAGAGCTTTTATTTTTTTTTATGAGCCAATAAACAGTGAGAATCTAGATTGAGGGTCCAATGTGCCCCCACGCAGCTGCAGGGGCTGGGTGCCTGGGGGGCCGTGGGAACGAGGGGGGTGCGTGTGCTCTGACAGGAACCAGGGCCGTAAGGCGCTGGGACCCCTATTAGAGCTGGTGTGCAGTGTCACCCTTCCAAGTGCCAGCTGCCACGCTCACCTGCACAACCAGCATCTTCACACACGTGTCCGGTCATCGTCATCTATTTTTTAATTGATTTCAGAGAGGAAGGGAGAGGGAGAGAGAGAGAGAGAAACATCAATGATGAGGGAGAATCACAGTCATTTTAACTATGACCAACAGGCCCTCTGCAGACCGCCCTTCAACACAAACCCGTCAATGGGCTCGGCCGGGGGCAGGGATCGCCGCCACGCGAACTCTAGAGAATTTCCCCAGGCTGCTCGTCCACTAAGAAGGGAGGGCATTTCAGGGGCTTACATGGCCAAGCTGTGGGATCGCTTCCTGACTTCCTGTGCAAAACATCAAGTTTTAAAACGAGGGCCACCGTTTATAGACGGGGAAACATTCAAGGTGCATCTCGTGTCACTAATTAATTCCCTCCTCGTGTCACCCGTTCCCGCCTCGTGTCACTAATTCCCGATGCACTTGGGGCAATGACCCAGCCGCACAGCTGTCTCCCAGGCCTGTCCCCTCGCAGGTGCCAGTTAGAGGAGCCCACGTCCCTGCAGACACAACCTCTGCGTATGGACAGGAGGCCCCAAGCACCTCTGACTGCGCTGAACAAGAGGCAAATGTGTGTCTGAAATGAACACGCAGAGGAAACCGCCCACAGGGCGAATCAGTGCCCAGCCACGGGGATGGGACTCCTGTCCAGGCAGCTGTGGCCTGCCCCGCCCATCAGCGCCTGTCAGCCAGGCAGCCAGGCCCATCAATGGCACCACCTCACAGCTCAATCTCAGGGGGATCCCACAGCTCAATCTCAGGGTGATCCCACAGCTCAATCCCCGGGGTGATCCCACAGCTCAATCTCAGGGTGATCCCACAGCTCAATCCCCGGGGTGATCCCACAGCTCAATCCCCGGGGTGATCCCACAGCTCAATCTCAGGGGGATCCCACAGCTCAATTCTCAGGTAATTATTAGTTCCATTAGCCCTGAGAGGCCAGGCACCCGCTGCCGGGTCCTGTCCTTTTCTCCTTAAATGCAGACGAACAACGCCTCCTCCTCTAACTGCGGGCACAGACCCATTGATCTCCTGGTGTCACATCTGCTTTGCCCTCCGTGCAGTGTGTGTCGGGAGACGGACGGAAGGTGGAAATGAGGCGATTCAGATTAATTCCAGGACCTGCCCACTCGGGCTTAGAGCCCTCTGAGCTGACACGAGCCACTAGAAGTGACCACGGGATGGACATCATGCTCTGGGGACGGTGTCAGCTGGGAAGTGGCCCACAGCTACCCGTCGGAGCTTCCCCACAGCCACTTGCTAAAAAGAGGACTGGGAGAGCCCAGGTGGCTAAAAATCCCCCCTCCCTCCCTGCCTGCCTCCCTCCCTCCTTTCCTCCCTCCTTCCCTCCCTCCCTCCCTCCCTCTCTCTCTCCTTTCCTTCCTCTTTCTTTCCTGCTTTTCTTCCTTTCTCTCTTGTCTCTCCATCCTCCGTCATTTCCAAGTGGAAGTGGATACCTATTGCAGAGAAAGCTGAGCACTGAGGGGTGAGATTGAAAAACACATGTTTCTGCTCAGGGTCAGAGTTAAATGTGTTCACAGCCAGAGGACTCAGACCAGGGCCAGGCCTGGCCGGGCCAGGCTCATCTGTCCCTGTCGGTCAAGCTGCTTTAGAAATGTCTGTGTGTCCTGTGGTAAAGGGCCGGAGAGACTGACATCTTCCAGAAATCCATACGAACTGAGCATTTTTAAATATTTTTTCTTTGTTAATCCTCACCTGAGGATATTTTTTCCATTGATCTTTAGAGAGAGTGAAGGGCATGAGGGAGGGAGGAAGAAGAGAAAGAGAGAGAGAGAGAGAGAGAGAGAGAAACATGGATGTGAGAGAGACACATCCACTGGTTGCCTCCCGCATGCGCCCTGACGGGGACCAGGGATCCATCCAGCAAGAGGCTCTAACAGCCCTGGATTTGAGCACCCCTGACAGCAAAACCTCGGATGTGTGCATTTTAAAAGTCAGAGAACCGCAGCCAATCACAGGGTCAGTCCACGGTCCCGGGTGAAGAGGTGACGCCCTCCTCAATCACTGAGAGCCGGCACCTGGACTGTCCGTAGAGACCGACATGTGAGCAGTACCAGCAAGTGGTGCCATGAGCACATGGAGAACACGGCCCGCACCAGGGAACACACTCTCCGGTGCCCTGCTCCCTCCACCAGGGGAGACTCCGGAGGTGCCTACACCAGCCCCAGGCATCATGGAGAGCTGTCCACAGCCCAGGCATCACGGAGAGCTGTCCACAGCCCCAGGCATCACGGAGAGCTGTCCACAGCCCAGGCATCATGGAGAGCTGTCCACAGCCCAGGCATCATGGAGAGCTGTCCACAGCCCAGGCATCACGGAGAGCTGTCCACAGCCCCAGGCATCACGGAGAGCTGTCCACAGCCCCAGGCATCATGGAGAGCCTCCGCTGTCACTGTCGCTGGCTGCAACCTGGACCTCTCATCCCATGGAAGCGCCAAGAATTATTCATCTTACACCTTCCCAGTTCTCCTGAAATGGTGGAATTTCATTTTGTTGTTGTTGTTCCTTGATGGATGACCTCCTACCCACGTGAAGGGGGAAGCTAGCACTGCGTGTCCCTCTGGGGTCATTCATCCGCCCACAGCGCCCCAGGGTCGGGTGTGGCCGTGAGCAGGACCAGGCCGGCTGAACCCCGCCCCCACGTGAGCTCCCTCCCTCACCGCAGAGCAGCGCAGGTGCACGGCTTCCTGCCCGAGATGGCGGGCTGGTGAGATGACTCAGACCGTGTGTCACGGTGGCTGGCACCGGCTTTGCGGCTGAGCCTGCAGGTCTCTGACCACAAGCAGAGCCAATGGACCAGTCCCTGCGCTCCCAGCAGGCCAGCCTCAGGCTTCCTGCTCTGAGCCAAGACTCGGGACTCACAGGAACAACAGAGGGCGGGGGTGGGAGGGTAGCTGGGGGCGTGAAATGCTCTCTATTGTTTTTATTCCAATCCCTCTTCATTTTCCCCACTGTAGCCGTCAGTCTTATTTTTTTAATATATTTTTATTGATTTCAGAGAGAAAGGGAGAGAGAGAGAGAAACATCCATGATGAGAATCATTGATCAGCTGCCCCCTGCACACCCCCCACTAGGGATCGAGCCCGCAACCCGGGCCTGTGCCCTGACTGAAATCGACCCCTGACCTCCTGGTCCCTTGTTTAATCCCATCGTACCCGTGGGAAAATGAGGCACAGGGAGAGGAGCCCGTTTCCTAGGATCTGGGAGAGGGGAAGGGATGCGGTTTGCGCGCAGGCGGCTGACTCCAGAGTCCTTCTCGATAAAACACAAGCGGCTGGATGCACTTCAGAGAGCAGCGCGTTGATGTCGGGCGTCCAGGACGGCGCTTCTTAGATTCCTCCTGAGAGGAACCGTCCCACCCACGATCACGCTCGTCCTTCACTGCCTCGGGCAACTGCAGGTGACAGCACCTGCCCTCACTGGTCCCCGGTGCCCTAAGATTCCTCCTTCCACGCGACAGGCTCCTCCTCCCAACCCGGGGGTCAGAGTGCGAGGACCCTTTGTGCTAAGTGACCTCAGCTCTTCGTCCTAGACATATAGGGTCACAATTTTCAGTTTCCAGGGAGGGTACATCTCATCTCCAAGAAAAACCCCAAAACAACCTGTGTCTCCTCCAGGGACCCCAAATAAATCCAAGTCTTACTTGCGTAGGGAGCACACACACATTGGTCGAGCACCCACTACGGGACAGGTACTGTGCCACATGCCAGAATATCAGGGTGACCTGACCCATAGGCCTCTCGGTCCAGGAGGAAACGGACAAGCAGCCCGAACAACCAGAGGTGGGGAAGGTGCTCCTGAGGGGGAACCCCGACACCGCATGGGGGGACCCCGACACCACGGTTGGGGTGGGCTCAGGGAATGCCTCCTGGAAGAGGTGCCCTCTGAGCTGGCACAGAGCCTGGGAAGGAGGCTGGGGACCGGAGGGAAATGCGAGAGAAGGAAGCCCCGTGGGGAAGGTGTGCGTACGGACACCCAGGGCTAGCCCTCAGGACGCAGGACGCAGGCTGAGCACCTGCAGGGGGAGGGCAGAGGGCAGAGCTCAGGGAGGGGGTGCCGCTCGGAGACCATCACCCCACAGTCCCAGCTCAGGAGGGAGGGTCCTATCGGATCTTCCATAGCAAGATTCTTATTGCGAGTGTTTACCCTGTTCAAACAGAGAGCAGAAATGAGGGGGAGACCGGCAGGCAGTGACCACGCGTCTCGCCAAGACCAGGCCTCGGCCGTCCCCTCAGCAAGCACCCCCCTCCCCCCCCCCGCCATGTGCCTGCCGTTCTAACACTGCGACGTCCCCGTCGGCACGGAAAGCAGAAAGGTTCAGCACAAAGCAGTGACACAGCTCTCTGCCCTGGACGCCACCCGACTAGAAACGGACACGCAGGCTGAGGGTGAAGCAGGAAAACACGTACAGATGACCCCATGGCGCCCATGTGCTCTGCAGCCAAAGGCAGGAAACTCCCGCTCTCTGCTTTCTCTCCCCCAAAACCCGACCCAGGAGAAGACCTGCTGCCTCCCAGACGATTCTGCAGGGAGCCCGTGCGGGGCCTGCGTGTCGCTACACAGGACGGGCAGCTGACCTGCAAGTCCACGGAAGCGCTCAGACACCCTGAGGGGAGGGGAAGCAAAGAGGAAGACCTTCCCTTCCCTCTGACTCGCGTCGTCATTTCCACGGCGGACAAGTGCTTGTGAATAACTCTGCATGCGCCGCGGGACTGCCCGAAGGTCTCGTTGAGCGCTGAGCCCCGAGTTCTCCTTTTCCCTCGAGCCCGGCGGGTCTTTTATCTGCCGTCTCGCAAGCACCCCATGGATCTCGCCAGAGAACAGCTTCGTCCTTTGAAAGGAGCGTTTAACGTGACGCCGACTGTTTGCACAATTACAGCATCTCCCTGCGCTGCAGTGTTCCAAGCCGGCGTGTGTGCGGGGAGATAATTCTCCCTCCGTTTCTCATTTGATCAGAAAACCAACCTTCATTTCAAACACGGGGCTGACGCACTCTTACAGTACATTCTCTGCTGTTCACGGGAATTGGGATTTTAAATCTGCCAGCCCAGCCTCTCTAAATGAAACCCACTGCGGAGGCGCCTGGACCCGCTGCTTCTGACCACGCGGACAGCGAACTCGACCAGCGACCGGCGCTGTCGGGCCCGAGGGGCCGTCAGCAGGTCTCCTCTGCTTTCCAGCCTTGGGTGGAATGGGGCTCTCACTCTGCACTGCAATCTTCTGAGAACCTGCCCCCCCCCCCAATATTTCATTTAATTGCCCGAACACCGGCAGCATTTATCCGGCGTCTCTCCATGGAGACCTGGGCCGGGGCGGGGGCGGGGGGGGGGGGGAGGGTGGCCCTGGAGGAACCGCCGGAGCTGGCAGCAGGACCGGTGAGCTTAGGGCAAACAGCGCTCTCAGCACTG
>NW_005871911.1:122152-131256 GCF_000147115.1 Myotis lucifugus
CAGAGCCCAGCCCCCCAGAGCCGACCTTGGTCCTGAACAGCTGGGCCCAGGCCCACAGGGCAGAGCCCCTAGAGAGGAAGGTGGTCCCAGGGGGCTGACCCTGCTCCGAAGAGCTGGACCCAGCCCCAAACCTCGGAGCCCGGCCCTGAAGGGTTGACTCTCATTCCCAAGACCTGAGCCAGCCCCTAGGAGCAGAAGGTGGTCCCGGAGGCCTAACCCCAGGCCTCAGGCCCAGCCCAGCCCCGAAGGTGGGGCCTGGCTCCGAAGCTGCGCCTGTCCTCCCCAAGGACCAAGGAGCCAGCTCCCTGCGAGGGCGAGCTCCACGCAGCCCCCTCCCCCTGAGAGCCAGGGCCCTTCCGACCTCAGGCTCCGAGGCCACGTGTGCGCAGGCCTTCGCGGGCAGTGGGTGACGTCACAGAGGGACGGGCAGCAGGACTCGCCAAGGCCCGGTGTGATGTGCCGGAGGGCATGTCGCGCCAGTCACCAGCCCTGTGGCCAGAGGCGGGGCTGGGGCACAGGCGAGCCAGGCCGGGAGGCCTGTCAAATGCTCCGTGGGAGCTGCCTTCTGGCTCAGCAGGGCCTGCGGTGCCGGGCTGCCTCCGTCAGGAAACACTTCCCGGGTTTTTCCTGGGTCATCAGTCTCACCCCTCTCGTCGGCACTGAGATAAAAAGAACACGCAGGGACCTACCCCCACGCTGGCCGCACCGTTGCTGCTGCGCATGTGTAACAACGGGAGGAAGCGCTTACGGTAGCAGGGTTACTGGACACACAAAGACCCTGAGAGGACGCCGTGACGGTCTTAGGAAACCCAGTGTTGTAGCTGAACCTCCCTGGCTCCTGAAGCCATAGACCCAGCAGCCACACGTGAAATGGTGCACCCCTCCCTGCCCGAGAGGACGCCCGGCCCAGCACAGCCACCCAGCACCAGGAAGCATGCCCAGCGGCCCCCTGCCCAAGGCTCCACCCCTGCCCTGCCCACGGGCTCAGCTACTGCCCACGGGGCGAGTCCAGCGGGGAGGGCAGTGCAAAAACGAGGAACGCAAGCGGAGACATGAAGACGCTTCCGATGCTCGTACACAAACTCAAATGCAAAGCCGCTGCGGCTGGGATTCTCCCGGCGCCTCTCGGCCACCCCTACAGAGCCCGGCTTAAGCCCTAAACCCGCCGGTGCCCATCACACTCTCAAGGAAAACATGCAGGCCCTCCCGTGTCCGAGTCACAGCCTCAGCCTCCCGCTCCGCAGGCCCACGGGGAGACGGGGCTGGGAGAACGCCTGGGTTGCTTTCCCTCTTGGCGTCTCCAACTGAAAATAAAAATCCTAAAAGCTGATGAAGCCGCAGGGACCAACTTGTGCTCAGACTTGGGACAACCCCCATCCCGGTGACAAGGGGCGCAGGAGCCGGGGCAGCGCCTCCCGGAAAACCCCAGCGTCTGCTTTTCCACAACGAGGTGTCGCAAAGGTCAGCCCACAGCGCGGGGGGCCTGCCCAGGCCGGCACCTGCGGGGAGGAGGGCACCTGCGGGGAGGAGGCCCCGTCCCGCGCCCTTTGCAGCCGGCCTGCCCGACCGGGCCCTGCTGCCGGGGACAGAGACGGGCAGCTCGGCCTGGCCTCCGAGCTGGAGACAGAACGTGGGCCCCAATTCGGATCCCAGAGTTTTTACCAAATCACAGGACAGCCCGGCTCGCGGCTGCAGCCCCCGCGGAGCGCAGCGCTAACAGGCGGCGGAAGGGCCCCTGGGCGGGGTCCCCCATCGGTCAGCCGGCACCACCGTCCCCACAGCTAAGGCTGGGAGAGCATCGCCTTCCCCCTCCGAGCAAACCCGCGGTTCAGCAGCTTCACCCGGGCTCCCGCCTCATCAGCCTCTGCTGGGCACCCACCCGGCCCGGCCCGGCCCGCTGCCTCCTGTGCCGGTGCCGGGACTTTGTTCCTGGACACCCCGCGACCTGAGGCTCGTGCCCCCGACTCACCGCGCTCAGCGTCGTGCCCGCGAGGCCTCGTGTTGGCGGGACGTCCTCGGGGCCGTGGGTCTGGGAGACGATGCCGTCTGCGGATCAACGCCGGGGGAACGGCCGGGCCCAGCCTCGTGGTCTCGGGCGCCAGGCCGCTCCGCGGGACCAGGCTGCACCCCTGCCGCTCCGAGGCCTGGTCCCCGGTGTGTCCCCGGTGTCCGTGCCTCCCAAGGTCACAGCTGTCAGTTCCGCGTCCCCTCCGCGCTGCTGTCCACGCCGAGTCCCTGGTTCCCAGGGTTTGCTCGTCGGGTTCTGGCGGAGGGGGAGCCGGAAGGCAGGGCCGGACCCGTCCACAGAAGGCCCAGCACCGCCTCCGCTCAGGGCCACGGCCAGCGAGCCCCACGCCCTGCACTGTGGGTCCGACCCGCCCCCGCTCTCGGCGTTTATAGGGCCTGTCAGCCCTGCGCATGCGCAGATCCTAGCCGCGGCTTCCCGACCGCAGATTCGCCACCGCAGATTCCAGACCGCAGATTCGGAACCGCAGATTCGCCACCGCGATGGAGATGCGGAATCTGCGGGTGCGAGACCAGGGCACGGATGGCCGGCTGTGTATTCATCACAAAACATCTACCCACGTATAAGCGGACACGTGCAGGTCCAACCCGTGTGTTCAAGGTCAGCTGTCATTCTCAACTCTGCAGTCCGATGCCCTCCCCCACCCCTAGGCTTAACCGAGAACCTCCCCACCTTGTAAGGCCGAGGTCGAAGGTCATCTCTCTGCAGCCCCACGGTGGCCCTGGGACCCTCCCACGCCGGCATTTCCCGAGGCCCCGCCTCGCCCGGGCTGCAGCAGGTAAAGGCCGGCTGGGTCCTGCCTCACTCTCCGTGCTTCCTGCGGGGCTCACGGTACCTCCTCTTCCACAGAAATCCCTTAGGAGCCAGAACCTCAAGTCACCATTTAAAAGTCTCCAAGGTTTTATTTTTAATATTTTTTATTGATTTCAGAGAGGAAGGGAGAGGGAGAGAGAGATAGAAACATCAACGATGAGAGAGAATCATGGATCGGCCGCCTCCTGCGCGCCCCCCACTAGGGACTGAGCCTGCAACCCCAGCCTGTGCCCTGACCGGAATCGAACCCTGACCTGCTGGTTCACAGGTCGATGCTCAGCCACTGACCATGCCGGCCGGCTTGAATTTTTGTTAAATAACTAAGTCTCTCTAGATGGTTTCCCGGTTCCTCTCAAATCCCACACACGCTCTTCTTCCCACGTTTGCTCTCCCACTTCCTCCCCTTTGCCCAGCGCAGCACGTGAAACGACTGACCCACAAATATGGGGCTCGTTTATCTCTAGCAACAGCTGCACTTTTAAAGTTAGGGGACAGGGGACCCATCAGAAGGGAAAACGGAGGTTAGGGTTGAAGGACTGCATAGCAGGGAGGCGGCCGGGTGTGCGTCGGGCAGACAGACACGGGGACGGAGCCGAGGCATCACAGGGAAAGCCTGGCCCTCGGCTTCACGCCGAGGGAACATCGATGGAATTTCCTCCTGGATGGGCAGTCCTGCTCCTTTCTCCCCTCCTCCCTCCTTTCTCCCCTCCTTCCCATCGAGAAACAGCCCGATGCCAACCTGCTCCGCTTGCCCCCGCGTCGGGGGCGCGTTGCTCGAGATGCTCTGAGCAAAGGCTGCGTGTGGCGGGTGAGGGCACACGCACTCCAGTCTGCAGAAGCAGGAGGACACGGCAGTGAGCTCCTCCTGCCCTTGGTGTTGTAGGACAGGGCTCTTTCCAAATCCATCTTCCTATGCGTTCCCTCCCTGCCTCCCCCTCGCCCAGCTGCTATCACATGATGCATTCCGTTTCCCAGGTCGGAAAAGATGTGAAAAGCCGGAGCTGAGAGGAGCCGGGGGCATTTGTGAATTCCCGCCCAGGTCCCCTCTCCACTGCTATTCAGTCAGTACGTTTGGAGGACGAGAGAGAGAGAGACAGGCAAGAGAACAGGAACTCGTGTGAAGTTAAAAAAAAATTAGATTGACTCGTAGCTCTATTATGAACGTGAAGAATCCTCCCAATGCAGCTCTTATAAAAAGAGTTATTTTCGGGGTCATTGTGAAGAAAAATATGGCTTTTTTTTCCCCCTGTATCCAAGGATGCCACAAATACAGCTTCTGCTCGGGGCTGGGGGGGGGGGGGGCGCGATAACGCTGCCTCTTTTCTCTGGGGAGAAGGCAGCTTCTTATTTGGATGTTACAGGCTTGTCAAGACACTTATATTTTTCATAGCATTAAAAGTTATTTTTTATGCTGTTTAATTGTTCATTGAGATTTCAAAACCAAACCGGCCTCCTTGCCAAATATCTTTGTAATATGAACATTTCCCACTGGCTCCTTACAATAGGTTTTCCCGTGGGACCCAGCCTGCTGGCACGGGCTTCGTCATGATATTATAACAATAATTAACATTTAGCATGTGCTGTATAGCCAGGCTTTGATCCATATTTTTCACAAAATATAGTAACAATGCTCTCTCACAGCATCCTTCACCCGGGCCTCAAGGCCGTTGGCAGCACCCTATTATAGCCGAGAGGGCGGCATTCTCTCCTGAACCCTCCAACGCCTGGGTCTGCGAGCGGCAGGCGTCCTCCCTGGGGACGAGGAGGAGGGATGAGAGGTCGGGGAGCCGCCAGCCTGCAGGCGAGGGGCCAAGTGGGAATGAAACCCGCCCCGTCTTCTTGCTCAGCGAGACAAAGCTTCCGTGCATCTATTTTCATTAAAAAAAAATATTTTTTTATTGATTTCAGAGAGGCAGGGAGAGGGAGAGGGAGATAGAAACATCCATGATGAGAGAGAGTCATGGACCGGCTGCCTCCTGCACGCCCCACGCTGGGGATCGAGCCCGCAACCCGGGCCTGTGCCCTTTCCGGGAATCGAACCCTGACCTCCTGGTTCATAGGGTGATGCTCAGCCCCTGAGCCACCCTGGCCGGGCTCAGTGCCCCTATATTTAGAGAAAGGGGAGGAGGAGGAGCCAGCGGCTCGAGCAGATGGTGACAGGGATGTGGGTGGGTCCTGAAGTCCTTCCTCATTTCTGAAGTGAGTCCTGGAAGCGGATTTCTGATTCGACTGTGAGATGCCTGCTCGGCAGAGGCCAATGAGTGTCCGATCTGTGCCCCACTGAGCGCCAGGTCTCTGCCGGGCCCCTTGCTCTAAGGCAGGGGGGACCTTGTTCTGCCAGGGGCCATGTGGATATTTATAACATCATTCACGGGCCACACAAAATTAAGCTCAGTGGTTAGAGTGTTGGCCCTCAGACGGAAGGGTCCTGGGTTCGATTCTAGTCGGGGCACGTGCCCAGGTTGCAGGTTCATTCACAGCCCCACGTGGGGCAGGTACAGGAGGCAGCCAGTCAATGTGTCTCTCTCACACCAATGTTTCTCTCTCTCTGTCTCTCCCCCTCCCTTCCACTCTTTCTAAAAATCAATGGAAAAATATCCTCCAGTGATGATTAACAACAACAATGAAATAAATACAAAAAGAAATTTGTTAACAAACAAAAAGAAAACTAGCCTGCTAGTTTTGGACAAACATTTCATTAACTCACCCCTAACGCCTTGGCAGGGCCAGACCCAATGACTCCCAGGGCTTGTACGGCCCGCGGGCCGGACGTTCCCCACCCCCGAGGGAGAAGGGAGAAGAGGGCCTAGGAACGACATTGAGAAACGCGGTTTTAGACCCCATTGGGGCGACCACAGCCCGAGCTCACAGCCGACCAGGACCAGTCACCTCAGCTCTCCTGCCGTCTCCTCCCGCGGGTCCCGGCTCTCAGCTCCCAGGCCTCTTTCCAGGAAACACCCTGTGAATCCAGGGGAATAACCAGATGTGACAATGACCCAAAAGAAGCCAGTTGTCACTCACATTGAAAAGGAGGGGCCTGGCCATGGCCGAGACACGAACCATCTGTGGCTCATTAATGCCCGGGGGTAGGGGGTGGGGGGGGGTCAGCAGTTCCCCCACCATCTTAG
The DNA here is from genome assembly GCF_000147115.1 of Myotis lucifugus. Lineage (NCBI taxonomy): Eukaryota > Metazoa > Chordata > Mammalia > Chiroptera > Vespertilionidae > Myotis > Myotis lucifugus. Next base: position 128,120 of record NW_005871911.1, read on the forward strand.
CTTCACTCTGATTTGCAAAATCTCAGGTCCAGGGGACGCTGTTGGTCGAGGTCAGAAACGGACACAGAGTGAGTGAGGCAACGGGCTCGCCGCACGGAAGACACGGGGCCACCTCTGCGCGAGTCCCAGGAGGAGCCACGGACTGAGAGGGCGTGACCGGTGCCTCCAGTGCGGGTGACACGGCATTGAAGCCACCCCGACTGCCCTGGCCGGTGTGGCTCAGTGGATAGAGTGTCGGCCTGCGGACCGAAGGGTCCCAGGTTTGATTCCGGTCAAGGGTGCATACCTTGCTTGCAGGCTCCTCCTCGCCGGGACTCGTGTTTCTCTCTGTTTTTCCCTCTCTCTTCCACTCTCCCTAAAAATCAATGGGAAAATAGCCTTGGGTGAGGATTAAAAAAAGAAGAAAGAAGTGTAGAAACCACCGCAGCTAACCCACGTGGGCATAGCCCTGGACGGGCTACATCGCTTCATGCGCCAACAGCCCCCTGAGCAGGAGCTGTCCTAGCTCCGTCTGTGGGTGAAGAAGCCGAGGTTGACAGAGGTAAGTGATTCCCCTGAATCCAGAGCCAGCGAGGAAGGCTGGGCACCGGTGCCCTTGGAGACCCCGCTTATGCAGCTGCTGTTGCCAATGCCCGCGGCCTCCGGGAAGCGGGGAGGCGAATTAGTGACTCGATGCCCAGTGATCACAGCAGCAGCAGGGCAGCTGGCGGGTGTGAGTGCCATCGCTGTGCCAGGCACCATTCTCGGCTCCACATCTGCCCCTGAGCCTTAAAAGCCCCCTGCAGGCCTCTGACTGCCCCCCTACGTGGCTGACGGGATGACACTCGGGCCAACACAGCTGGCAGGGCTGCTCCCAGCAGGGGCGGGAACGTTCTCCGGCCAGGGCCATGGACATTTGTAACGTACTAGAGGCCGGTGCACGGTGCACCGGTGGGGTCCTCAGCCTGGCCTGCGCCCTCTCGCCATCCGGGACCCCTCGGGGGATGTCAGACTGCCAGTTTCGGCCTGATCGCCACAGGGATGTAGTAGTGCACGAAGCAGCAGGCGGCCGGGGAGGAGCCCGAGCCCGGGCCAGGCGCAGCACCACTGCCGCTCATCCCAGCCCCTCGGCGCCTGCCACCACTTGGTAGCGCTGCCACGGAGGTGGGAGAGGCTCACGCAGCCGCAGTTGCGCTTGCCAGCCGTGAGCCCGGTTTCTGGCACCCATCGGTCAGCTGAGCGGTGCTCCCGCTGTTGGAGCATGCTGACGCCGGGGGCAGCTCCCGCATTGAGCGTCTGCCCCCTGGTGGTCAGTGCACGTCATAGCAACCGGTTGACTGGTCTTTCCGTCATTTGGTCGCTTAGGCTTTTATATAGAGAGATGATGGAATTCACTTACTATAAATGCATGTTGCTCTGAAGAAAGCTCCCAGATTTACGTACTGGATGTTGAGTCCCACCTGCGGCTGCCATGGCAGGGCCAGACCCAGTGGTGCCAAGGCCTGACACACAAAGGCGTTGAGTAGGGAGTTACCACAACTTCGTGCCAGGATCCCGTACTTCACGAAAAGGTCAATGTGATTCAAGATGCCGCTATTGATCATCTGCCGTGTACAAGGAGATTCTAAAAAAAGACACCTGGGCCTGGCAGTGGAAAGCTGGGAAGTTGCGAGAAGAGGAAGAACACAGAAATGTCAATGGAAACACTTCTCCCCAGCAGCCTGCAGGTCTGTGAGAGCAGCCGCCGCGGCAGCAGGAGCCAGGACAGAACCAGTGGAGCTGCAGAGGGTCAGGACGCTGCCTGCACGGCCATCGCGGGGGAGGCAAAGGAGGGCGTCCCAGGGGCCAGTTCATCAGCAACGCCTGCTAACGCTTTCTAAATGCAAATTCCAAGGGACGAGTTAACTTCTTAAAACTAAGGGGTAGCAGGTGTCATGGATTAAATTGTGCCCCAACCCCCCCAAAAAATATGTGGGGGTCCTAACCCCCAGTGTCTCAAACTGTGACCTTATTTGGAAATAGGGTCTTTACAGGGACCATCCGTTAAAATGAGATGATTAGGGTGGGCCCTAGTCAATACGCCCTGGTGAAGGGGTCAGAAAGGGGGGATCTGGGCAGAGACCAGCACGCGCAGAGGGAGGGCGCTGTGAAGATGAAGGCAAGATTTGGGGCGACTGTTCTACAAGACAAGGAACACCGAGGTGCCACCCAATCCCCAGAAGGCGGGGGTCAGGCCTAGAACAGACTGTCCCTCAGGTCCCTCAGAAGGAGCCCACCCTGCTGACTCCTTGACTGCGGACACCCAGCGTCCAGACTCCGAGGCCAGCGGCTTCCATGGTTTGAGTCCAGGGCACTCTGCCGTGGTGGCCCTAAGACACCAGGGGAGCCACTTGGGAAGATATTCTCCCAGGTCTCGGGCTAGACCAGTGTTTTCCACACCTGCACATTCACTGAGATTCAGGCAGAAACTTCCAGAACCTCTATGCTTCTCATTCACTGAAGACCTCGGTTTTGGCATAGGATACAAAAGCATTATGTAGTCACACAATCGTATAGCATACGGTTCACAAATAAACAATTATGCATAGATGGGGCTCTTGTTCAAAGATCGCTTCCTGCCCTGGCCCGTGTGGCTCAGTTGGTTGAGCATCGTCCCACGCACTAAAAGGTTGCTGGTTCGATTCCCGGGCAGAGCACATGCCTCGGAGTGCGGGCTCGATTCCCAGTACGAGGACGTGCAACAGGCAGTTGATCAATGATTCTCTCATCATTGATGTTTCTGTCTCTCTCCCTTCCTCTCTGAAATCAATAAAAATATATGTTTTAAAAAATCACTTCCAAATAGCAATACACAATCAATCAAAATATTGTGCAACTGTTAAAAGTGATAAAAATCCGGATCATCGTAATTATGAGATAGCTGGTTCCCCTCAATGTTTGGTGGATGAGATACAATCCCGGGTGGCAGGGTCATACGGCTTTAAGCACCCCAACATGGCAGGCGTGATGCCGCCCCCCTCGCAGTCTGGGGAAGACTTACCTTCGTGGCCGTTTGCAGCTCCTGCACTGCTCCGTGTGAGCCAAGGAGGAGGAAGCCTGTCTCCGGCCCCGGAATCCTCTTTTCTCTGCAGGTCAGGGGCCCGGTGCCGTAGACACGG
>NW_005871911.1:131356-135082 GCF_000147115.1 Myotis lucifugus
CACAACCTTAGAGTATCAGGACAATGCTCACCAACTGAGCTACCCAGCCAGGGCCAGAGTCTATTTCTTAATTATTTTTGTATGAACCCTCCAAGTGCCTCACACCTGGCTTTGAGCCTAGTGTTCTCAGTAAGTGTTTTTAGGGATCTGAGTGAAATGCGTGTGTGTGGAGGGAGCAGCCCTACCTGGGTGTGACTCTTGGCTCTGTGACCTTGTTGAGATTACTTCCCTCGCTGACCTGTAGTTTTCTCTTCTGAGGAGGGGAAATAATAGCATGTGTTCACTGAATTGTGGTGATTAAAGAAAACAAGCCATGCAAGGCACCCACAGTGTCAGGTGCTGTGTGTTAAATAGTAAATATCATCAGTTAAAATTAAAGACCAGTGAAAAGTCTCAGGATTTCTAAACTATAATTGGGATCAAAATTGTATGTATGTATTACTCATCTTTCTAGAACAATGGTTCTCAACCTTGGCTGCACATTAGAATCACCTGGGAATCTTTTTAAAATCCTGATTTCTGGGCCTCATCCTCCGGAAATTCTTTGTTACTAATGTTGTGGCCCCACCCCATCACAAAGAAACAGAATTTCCGGAGGGTGAGGCCCAGAAATCAGGATTTTAAAAAGATCCCCAGGTGACTCTAATGTGCAGCCCAGGTTGAGAACCACTGAACTAGTGGAAGGTCTAGTTCCTGTGAGGTTTTCCTGCCTGGCCCGTGATTCTCTGCACCTGCACCTTCTGTGGCCCAAGGTTCCCCACAGACACGCTGGGCCGGGCTAACAGAGGCTGTGGGGTTCGAACGTGGACACCTTGCCTGGCTCCCCCCTCAGGCAGGTCCCACTCCTGCCACTACCGCCCTGGGAAGTGTGACTGGGTGTGTAAGGGTGCGCTCCTTCACTTTCAGATCACCGTGTCAATCTAACCACTTTCTGCAGAATCACTTCCAGCCAGAATCTATTAAATGTCCCCCAAAGAGGCTCCGTTCACAAACGCTTAACGAATTTAACATCAATGGAACCCACGGGTGTGGGGAGGGGCTGGCTGGTTGTCACTGCACCTCCCATCTCCCCCTCCGCACCCGCACCCCCCGCATTCACCCTTTCGCCCTTGGAACATCCGTGCAAGAGAAAACAATGGTCAGGGAAGATTTAAAACACCCCTCGCGCTTCTTGCCAGCGTATTTGCATTTTTGGAAGAGGTTCTGATTTCTTTTTCAGGCTCAGAGTGAGGAGCTTTTAGAAAAGCTAAAAATATCTGCTCAAGAAGAAGAAGGCGGAAGAAACGGTCCGGCGAGCCCCTCTTTCTGTGCAAAAGGCTTGGGACACGTGGAGGAGCAGAGCCAGCTGTCGATTCTCGTCTCTGAACACAGGGCGGGAGAGGGGTCCTGGCCCCTGGGACCCAGGACCAAGGCGCACGAAGGCGAAGGTGAAAGGCAGTCACGAGCGCACTGTGGGCTCGCAGAGGCGGCGGCTGAGGGTGGCTTGTGGAGTTCAGTCAACACAAACCCTCCTTTCACCACTGAGGGAACCAAAAGCAAACACATGGCGTGGGCCTGCGTGCCGCCCAGAGCCGCGTCCCGGCTCGCTCAGAGCCGCGTCCCGGCCGCCCAGGGCCGAGTCCCGGCCGCCCAGAGCCGCGTCCCGGCCGCCCAGAGCCGAGTCCCGGCCGCCCAGGGCCGAGTCCCGGCCGCCGTGAGCAGAGAGGACCGGCCGCAGCCGCTCCCGCCGCAGCCCCTGACTGTCCGCCTCGCCCTGGATCACTGTCCACATCACATGCTTGTACCTGCAACCCCAAAAGTGACTCTCACGGATCTGGTCCAACCACGGCCTCCGTGGGGGTGCCAGTCCCACTCAGGGCGGGGGAGCCTGGCCAAGGAGCCCAGCCAGGACTCCATGGATGTGCCACCAACTGGAGGGTGTGTCCCCCAGTATCCGTATGTTGAAGCCTAACCCAAAAGTTGATGGTATTTGGAGATGGGGCCTTACGAGGTCAGGAGGTCAGGAGATCAGAAGGTCAGGAGGGGGGAGCCCCCGTGGACAGGGTTAGTGTCCCTCTTAAAGAGCCTGCAGCACCCCCTCACCTCTCTGCGCAGAGGAGAGCAAGGAGCAGCGCCCATGAACGGGAGGCGGCTCCATCTCGGACTCCCGGAGCCCACGCATCTTATTATGGCTGCCGAGCTGACTCAGAGACGCCCCCTCGCCCGCCCCGGCGTGAGGCGCCATCTTCGGCTGCTGTCCTGGAGCCCGTTTCTCCCTGCCCGTCCTCAGAAACGTGACAGCGCCCACCTCCCGCTGAGCACAGCGCCCATACACACGCATCATACATGACTCAGAGACCCTCCACCTCACGATCCCAAAACGTCCACAGGACCTGCTCCCACCCACGGTCACACTGCTGACCCCCAGCTGCGTCCACAACCACAGAGACGTATGTAGACCAAGCCCCCTTCCCGCTCCCCACCCTCCCAGGAGCACCGGGACCTCGGCCGTTAGACCATCCCCCTCCTGTGAAAGCACCGTCTCAACACTTAGCAGTGACCGTCGCCTTGCACCCACTGGCCAGCCCGCCCCCGGTCCCAGGAGGGACGGTCAGGAGAGACTGACCCGCTGGCTGCTGCTCCCGCTTTGGGGGGCAGGTCAGAGGCAGCCTCTCAGAGGGAGGCCCACGGTGCCGCCCTGGCCGCCGGCCAGCACCCTCTGACCCCCGCTCCTTGGCGGATGCCAAGCTCAGAGAGCCCCCCTTCCCTCCCCCCCGCCCCCGAAACGCAGCCTCCGGTCCAGTTTGCCCTGGACCCTCAAACTTAGGAAGAAGGAAAGGAAAAGGCCAGGAAAAAGCACTTGTTTTTGTCCATACAAAACAAGTATTGACACAATGTGTCATGTGTCGATCACTTAGTGTCAGAGCTTGTCATATACCAGTTTCTTCACGGCTGACCTGGTGCGTGGCCTGTGCACTCACAATGCATGCACATGTGCATACATGCACACACATGCAGAAAACATGTGTGGCACACGCGTGCACCCAAGGCAGGGTATCATTGGCTTGCCACTGACGCTTACCCAGGGCATGTTTTTGACTTCAACGATGACCCTGCGACTGGCCTGCCACGTCTCCCGGGGGTTAGGAGCATCCTTGTCACTCTACCTCCTCACGAAACCAGGGCACCCAGGAGACGGCAGGAGCTGGAGCGGACGTAAAGCCAGGCCCGGGGCACAGGGGCGGTGTTGCTAAGCCACGAATAATCACCTGGAAACCAGGATCAAACCTTGACTTTGGCGTGCAAACATGAAGTCGCAGGTCCCCTGGCAAAAGACACGCTCTCCCCACTTCCCCTCAGGAGCACGCACCGCGGAGCCGTGTGGTCTCGCTCACCGGAGACTCGTGGGGAGCCTCTGCGGGCCCCGTGCGGCCGCCGGAGCGCGCTCTCTTCTCCCCCTTCCAGTGCGTTTGTAGCAGCACGCACCCCAGCTTCCAGTTACCACCCAGCTTTGCGTTGGTTTTTAAAAGGGCGTGTCCTTTGGTCTCTACATTCATCTTCTCCTCCACGTTGCAAAACCACCCTCTGCCCTACGCTATGCTCAGTTACCCATTCTTTGTGCAAATAGGGCACTGCTCCTCTCTCACTCTTCTCTTCACCCCCGGCGCTATCCCAGCGGAGCGCTGTTCGAGCGAGAGAGGTGTCCTGTGACTGAGGTCCCAGCTCATTCTGTCAAGGCATGAGCTT
>NW_005871911.1:135332-155244 GCF_000147115.1 Myotis lucifugus
CCCCCCTCCCGTCACGGGGCGTACCATTGTATTAAGATTGGTTAATCTCTCTCAAGCGATGTTTCTCTCTGTGTGTTTCTCCTCCTCCCATCAACTCTCTCTAAAAATCAATGGGGATAAAATATCCTCAGGTGAGGATTGACACACAAAAAAAGAAAGAAAGGAGGGAGGGAGGGAGGGAGGGAGGGAGGGAGGAAGGGAGGGAGGGAAGAAAGGGCACATTCCCGCACCTGGCCTCTCAGCCACCCCTCTTCAGCGTTGCTATGAAAAAGGCCCCTGGATTCACTGGACTTCGAGTCCCGCCCGGGGTAGCCTGGCAGGGCCAGACCGAAGGGTTTCAGGGCCGCTGGCCTCCCACTGGTTCCTTCGGGAAGTGGGTGCCGAGGTTCTGTTCCTACAAAAGGCGACGCTGCCCCTACGGTTCCTGGGGTCGCGTAAGGATGAGCAAGTCCTGATCTCAGACTTAGACGCTCCAGGGAGAGTCATTCTTCGGGGACCTGTTGCCTCCGATTCTAACAAAGTCAGGACTGATTTCAGTCCTTCGGTCTGGCCCCGCGCCTGCTGCCCCAGCCGGAGCCGCGGTGCGAAAGGCTGGTCCCGTATCTCAAGTTCCGTCCCTGTAACTCCAGGCGCCGAGAGGCACCACGAATAGACTCTCCCGGGAAAAGTCTCTGTTCGATTCCTCTGCCCATGCTCATCACTGAACTCACAGTCTCCTTAAAAACACAGAGAAATTTTTAAAATCACATGTTCACATAAGAGCCTGCGACCAATGACGTCCCAGCAGGAGTGGCCGCCGCCGGGAGCTGGTTCAGAGGACCATCACTGTCATGTTGCTACTGTTATGAATTGTAATGTAAATATCTGATATGCAGGATGTATTTTCATTGTTACAAATTGAACATAATTAAAGCACAGTGATTAATCACAAAAACTATATGTAATTATATATGTGTTTTCCAATGGTCTTAGGCGACCCCTGTGAAAGGGTCGTTCGACCCCCAAAGGAGTCGTGACCCACAGGTTGAGAACTGCTGGCCTAGAGCAAACCTCCCTGCCCCACTGACTGCGGACTGGCCAGCGGCTGGGCCAATGGGATGTGAGCACAGGGGATGGGACGGAAGGTTCACATGGGCTTGTGTGCTGGGTCTGTCCTCTGCGCTCCTGTGACCCAGCAGGCGAGGAGCACCGCCCACTTCCCACTCACCGTGAGCCCCGAAGAAACCCACGCAGCAGCCCCGAGCCTGGCCGGAGCCTGGGGCCTCGCCCCACCAAGGTCAGCAGAACCTCAGCCCCCACACTCAGGTCTGCAACACATACATGTGTGACAGCGGCTGAGACTGTCCGGGTGTTTGTCACCAGCACCGGCAGGCCAGTAGCAGACTGGTACACGGGCAGAACCCCTGACCGGTGCGTTCTGTCTCCCTGTGGCCGTAGGCGATGGGACAGCCCGAGGTTCGCTCTGCAGGGAAGGCCCCTGAGGCTTGGGAAGGCGAGCAGGGCGCCCGCCGTGGCTACATCACTCCTACGTGACCCAGCGATGTCAACGCCCGCAGGCTCTCCACTCCCAGGTCCCTCTGTGTCCTATTAGTGTGACTCCTCATATTAATATTAACTTGCTAAGTTAGCCTGGAGACATAATAGCTACTTTCTCTGGTACAGTATTAGGAGTGAACAGCAGATGAAAGAAGAAACGGAGTTCTGGCCGGTTGCTCAGTGGTTAGAGCGTCAGCCCACAGCGGACTGGGGGTCGAGGGTTTGGCTCCCAGTCAAGGGCACGTACTTTGGTTGCAAGCTTGATCCCCGGCCCAGGTCAGGGCCCATGTGGGAGGCAATAAAGCCATGTGTCTCTCTTACATCCATCTCTCTCTCGCTCTCTCCTCTTTCCCTCCCTTCCTTACGCTCTCTCTAAAAATTAATGAAAAAATACCCTCGGGTAGGATTAACAAGAAGAAGAAAAAAAAAAACAAGAAAGATTAGCGGAGCCCACGCCGCCCACAGCAAAGGCCAGGCCCAGATCGATGATGGCGGGATTTTTTTTGAGGCTGATAAACAGGAAAGGAGTTTGGTTTTGAGAAATCAACCGATTTCCTTGCTGCAGCCGTAGCTAGGCTGTGCATCGAAGAAAACAAAAATAATTCCGGGCACCGAAGGCAGATGGGATCTCCCTGCCCTCAGCGCTGGGCCGGCTTGGCTTGCTCCCAGACACGGAGAATTCTGCCAGCCCCCCTTTAAGTAAAAAGTGAGATAAAGCAGGTCAGCCCGAGGGGTGGCAGCCCGCACAGAGCAGAGGCGTGGGCGGCTGTGTGAAACCTTTCGCAATTGCCAACAGCAGCCTGTTGTGCAGCAAACAGCTGGGAGGGAAGCGGGTGAGCTAACAGCCGGCTCCCACTCCCGCCCACGCCCCCGCCCCGGCGCTGGCCAGCATTGCGCAGCCGCAGCTGACCACAGGGAGACGCCGCAGGGCAGGAGGGGAGGTGGCAGCAGCTCCTGTCCCATCCACCCTCCAGCACCCAGGCCAGGCCAGGGCTCCTGTCCCATCCACCCCCCAGCACCCAGGCCAGGCCAGGGCTCCTGTCCCATCCACCCCCCAGCACCCAGGCCAGGCCAGGGCTCCTGTCCCATCCACCCCCCAGCACCCAGGCCAGGCCAGGGCTCCTGTCCCATCCACCCCCCAGCACCCAGCCCAGGGACACGACAAGCTCTTGGCTGCAGCCTCTGGAGAACCCGGGCAAGAGGAGCAGGGAACTCGCTCTGGGGAGGCAGCGGCTTGGAGGGCGCCCCCCGGGGACTCAGGGAGCAGAGGCGGGAGCGGGAAGAGCAGGGACAGGACGGTGTGTCCCAGCTCCGCGTGGGTCTGGCCCCACGGGGCCTGCGTCCCCAAGGCCAGGCCAGTGACACGGCAGGTGCCAGGGAGGTTGCTGGCGACTCAGCAAGTGACCGAGAGGCAAGGACCCGCCTCCCCCCCGCCCCCCGCAGGCTCAGCTTAACCCCATCCGCACAGCCAGGCTCCCACTTTCTAGGAATCAATCCAGGGTTCGATGCTAAGCCGTGCTTCCCAGGGCTCAGGGGACCACACGGTGGCTGGCGGGTGAAAGGCCCCTGGAGTGGGGGGAGCAGGAGGAGGACAGGAACGAGCCAGCCCTGGCACCTGCCACAGGCCTGGGAGGCCGGAGGGTTAATGGCTTGGAAACAGCCTGTTCCTCTCGGAAAACACCTGTGGTCGCTTTGGTTGCTCAGCGGCTCCAGCCCGGGGCGCAGCGCTGTCTGCCTTCCCACGTCCCCCTAAACCCCTCCCCGCACAGCACGGGGTTCGCGCCCCCAGGTCAGGCAGGGTCAGCAGCCAGTGGAGGGGGGACAGGCTCCAAGCCCGCACCCTCCCTGCTCGTGCTCACTCCCTGGTCCCCACCCACCCCCACCCCACCCCCTCCCTGGCGGGCAGAGGCCCCTCCTCACGGGGGGTTCCCTCCCCTCCCCTGTCTGTTGCTTCACTGGCTTCTCTTCTTGACAAAAGTGTCCCCGTGTGAACACAGGGCGGTTGCTCAATGTTTTGAAATCGGAAACTATATTTTGAAAATTTCAGAACCATGACCCAGCGTAGAGGGACTTCCTGAAACCCGGCTCCCTGGCCGCCCCTGGGCTGGACTCGGCCCTGACTCGGGCACGTGACCTGGGGCCGGAGACATCGGACACGGGCTTGTCGAGTCGCTGGTGCAGCGCATGGATGACACATGTAATATGTACATGCAGGTGTGGCGTGTGTAAGACAGACCAGCCTGGACACAGAGACGGTCTGTGAGCTCCGTGAGAGCACGCGGAGGGAGCACTGCAGTCCCCGCTGAGAGCCTGAGCCCGCGGGCACAGACGTGAGGGCGCCACCAGCTCGCCCTCCTCCTTGTGCGTTTGATCTACAGTCGCTACGTGACTGGCAGGTGCCCAAGGCGAGCCCGGCCCCGGCCCTGCTCCTCCGTGCCAGGCTGCGGCCCACACCTGCCGCCCGCTGCTCCGGACCTTCCTGATGAACCAGCACCAAACGCACGGCTTCGGGATGTGCATGAGACCACGGTTTAGACCAGCGGTTCTCAACCTGTGGGTCGCGACCCCTTTGGCGGTCGCACGACCCTTTCACAGGGGTCGCCTAAGACCATCCTGCATATCAGATATTTACATGACGATTCATCACAGTAGCAACATTACAGTGATGAAGTAGCAACGAAAATAATTTTATGGTTGGGTCACAACATGAGGAACTGTATTTAAAGGCCAGAAGGTTGAGAACCACTGGTTTAGACAGAGGAGGGAAAGGGGCGCTCACACAAGTAGAAATATGCAAAAATATCGATTATTTCACCAGAACATCTAGGACAGGCATCTCCCTGGGGAACGTCCCTCCAGGATGCGAGCGAGTTCCCACTGAACCCCATCAACATCCTGTCAGATGGGCCCCTGGGCCCCAGGGGCCACTGGGGCAGAAAGGGCGGTGGGGCAGGGGGATGGAGAAGCCTGGAGGGACTTCGAGGAGACGGGGTGACACAGAGCAATCTGGTCAGGTCGTGAACAAGCCATTTCCTCACAGTCGTGGTGGGATTCTGTGAGTCAGCATTAACTATGAGGAAGAAGAAGAAGAAAACTAGAAAAGATGGACTCTCAAATAAACATTCACACGCATTTTGTGACACCTCCAAACCTAGGAAGAGACTAAATTGGGCCTTTAAGAGAGAGAGAGAGAGAGAGAGAGAGAGGATGCAAATTAAAAAATAAAATAAATAAAACTTTAAAAAAACCAGCCTCTATTTCTTAACATGGATCCCTTGGGCCCTCACCGCTATCAGCCTTTTTATTTCCACGCGTCATCCTTTCTTTCTCTCTGATTCACAGACCAGCCAAGCGTATGAAGACGTGGTTCCCACTTCCTGCCCACACACTTTTGTCTGCATTTCTTCAAGGCCTCACAGTTGCACACAGGCAGCTTCTGTCAGTACCAGTGAGACCCTCCCAGCCAGCCGCCGGCCGTCTCCGACTGCCATCCAAGGACGGCTCGAGCCCCTCCGCTCCTCCCACCGCGGCGGATGGAGTTTCGCTGTCCACACTAAGGATTCAGATCGGAACGACGCAGGGAAGGGCCCGGCCCTCGGGTGGAGCTTGCCTTCTGGTTGAAAGAAGGCAGATAATAATCGAGAAAACAAAAGCTAAGATACTGTAGCAAGAGCTGTGTGCCCTGAAGAGGCCGACACGGGCCTGGGTCAGACTTGACGCACATTGGAACGGACTGCGAGAACCATGGTGGTGAGAGGGAAGAGGCCTGGTGACGCTTTGGGGTCAGAACATTCTACAAGGAATTCATCATACAAAATCTCTGGGAGCAAGAAGCAGCATGGCCTATTCAAAAAAAAAAAAAAAGTAGCCCAGCCAGCGTGGCTCAATGGTTGAGCATTGGCTTATGAACCAGAAAGTCACAGTTCGATTCCCAGTCAACGTACATGCCCAAGGTGGCAGGCTCAATCCCCAGTGTGGGGCGTGCAGGAGGCAGCCGACCCATGATTCTATCATCATTGGTGTTTCTCTCTCTCCCTCTTCCTTCTCTCTGAAATCAATGAAAACATATTTTTTTAAAAAAGCAAAACAAGGCTAAAATGGCTGAAGACCAACAAAAACAAGATGAGGGAGGAAAAATAGGTGGAGGCGGGAACGTGGCGGGCTTGCTAGGCTGTCGCAGAGAAGCTGGAATTCGCTGCAGGGGCGACGGGAGGCCGGGAGCTCTGCCGCAGGGCGGTGATGAAGAGCGACTGGCCGCTCAGAAACGTGGCCAGTGCTCTGAAACACGCCCCCCGGCGCCCAGCGCTGCCCGACACGGCTGTACTGCCACACGCTCCCTGGCAATGAGGGCGGCCGTGTGGACATCCACAGACACCCCACCGTCAACAGCTTCCCGCGGCCACCCCAGGAAGCAGCTCCCGGCTCTTGGCTGCCGTCTATTCGAAATCTGCTTCGAAGCAAACTGCTTCCAAAGTACCTTTGGTTTTAATTAGTTTAGCATTTTCGTTGTAAGAAGAGATGAGAAACCTTAATAAGAGGCATTTCCACGTGGGTGTGTGGATCCGCACCACACTGTTCCCTCGCACTCGTCTCTGGTGCTAATTAATAATTATCTGAGGAATGCCGCGCGCGGAGAGGCCACGGTGACTCACCGGGCTCCTTTCAGCTCCTTCTGCTTGAGAATCCGGTGCGTCCCGGTTACAAATGGCAAGATGGCTTCCTTCCTTCCTTCCTTCCTTCCTTCCTTCCTTCCTTCCTTCCGTGCGGCGTTCGCATTACACACGGGGCCTGTGATCCAAGCGACTGCTGGCTGAGACGGGCCCTCAGTTCATCTTTGTTTTCATGTGCATCTTGTAAATATTTCTCCTGTGCCTAATTCGATCCATGTTTAGACGCCAAATAAATCTCCGTCTTTCTCCCTGCCTCCCCCCCAGGACCCCGGGAGCCTTGCCTTCGGGCCGAGCCGGGGGTGAGAGCGAGAAGGAGGGTCGGGTCTGGGCTGCGCACGTGCGTTCTGCCATCACGGCCAAGGCCGCCGCGTGGGTGCACGGACGGGGGCCCAACCACAAAGCCTGCCCCACGAGGCTCCATGTGTGTGAGCGAAGCTGCCTGGACGGTCCAGGCCACACCGGCCACAGAGGGAAGGCCACTGAGCCACCCCAGGCCACCCCGAGGGAGACCCAGGAGCCTTCGGCCCAGCCTGGCCGGACATCTTGACGCACAATCACAAACCGTATCCACCGGTCATCGTCCTTTGTCACGACACGGCCGCTTGGCTCACGGTGCAGCAAGACGTCGCCAGAACAGAACGGAAGAGAAAGGAGGGGATCGGGCAGGGTGAGCAGCAGGGTGGTGGGAGAGCGGAGACGAGGCTGGCAGTGACTTTTGTAACGTCGAGTCCACATTCCTGTGGACGATGCCTTACTTTTTCCTTCCTGCTGCTCAGCAGGGGACAAATGACATGAGACCCGCCATACGCGCGCCTCTGGCGCCCACGCTCCGGGCAGTTTCACGCTGCGCATCAAACTCCGAGACTTCTTTCAGGAACCCCCCGCGATGGTGTGGGCCACATAGGGATGCAAAACCAAGAAGCCACGTCGGCAAGACCCAGAAATGGCTTTGTGTGGAACTGGGTGGCTTTGATGGGCAGTAAATGTTGCGTGTGCGTGAGGTCCGATGGACGGCTTCCCGGGGCACCCTCTCTGCGGGCGGTGTCCTGGCCGCGACCCGGAGAGCCTGACTTTCATGGCAAAACGCTTTCCCTTTTTGCAAATGGCCCGTTCATGAGCAGAGGCCTTTGCATCGATTATTTGACACCGGAGACCTAGCATTGACCTACGAAATGGCATTCAGAGGGGGCGGGGCGGGAAGCGAGAGAGGGATGATGCTCCGGGAGTTGTGTCCGGCGAGAAGAGAGCTTCCTGTCACTGCTCCGGGCCCAGGGCCCCCACTGTGCCCACTGCCACTGCTGTCATTCCACTCCACACCGCTTGGCCAGGGTGCTGACTGTGGGAGCCAACGGGGGTGGGCAGCCTTCGGTAGCGGAAGGGCACGCGGAGGTGCGGCCTCGGGAAACAGCAGCACCTGGACATCTGTGCCTGCGCATCACTCATCAGCACGTTCGACACAGTGAGCGGCCGGTCCGGCCCGTCTGTGACACGAATGAGGTGACCAAGCGGAGGGCGGGGCGGGCGGGGGGGGGGGGGTGCGGGCAGCTGCAGATGAAAACCTCCTCCCAGTTTCTCCGCCTGCTGCAGAGGCAAAATCCGGTGCTTTCCAAGCTAATGTCAGTCCCTGCATCAACTTCCGGGCAGCCTGACTGACGAGAAGGTGGCAGGGAAGCGAGCCATCGGCGGTGGCTCCTGGGCTGGAGTTGGCTCTCGAGGTGTTGGTTTCACCTGTTCTGCACCCTCCTGGGCCTATTACAGACCCGCCCAGAACAGGATGGATCCTGAGGTCGCCCGTCGAGAAACCCATCCTGCTGGATACAACACAGACAAATGAGGGTCCTAGAACGGGAGCGGCGGTTCCAGCCCCTCTCCCTCCCCACGCCCAGCCATGTGACCTCCAGCCTCCCACCGGAGAGCCCAGGTAAACAGCAGTGGTGTTTAACGTCCGCACATGTACGGGCCGCCTGTGTCAGGCCTGACTTGTCTGCATCGCACGGAGACCTCCTGGCTCATAGGGCGGCGCTCGACCACTGAGCCAGACCTGCCGCCTCCCTTTCTCTTTTCAGCAGTCACCATGCACGTTACCGTGTTTAAAGCCCGTAAGAAGACCTTGGATTTAAAAAACTATCTTTAATCGTGTTTGCCCCGTCGTTGTTCAAAACCCCTGTTCTGAATGAGCACTTAGGACAGGCGGATAGAACACCGATGTTCCATGAGCTGCCAGCTGATGCAATTGGACGCAAGAGTCATGGGAACCCAAACCATCCATTGGAACTAGTGGTGCAACAGGAAACTGGCTCCCCATTTATTTAAAAAAAAAAAAAAAAGCCCTGATTTGCAGTGTCTGCCGATTTCCGTGGTGTAAATGCACCCGTGTCTGATCTGAAGGAAGGCTGTTTCACAAGCAAAGGCGACCTCAAGGAACCGGTGTGGCTGATTCTTAAAAGTTCAAGGTGCTTCTGCTCTCTGTCGGGCGCCCAACTAGGAAACATGGTCATAAAGCAACAAAAAACATCTGCTGAGCTGCACAGCTGACACAGTTCTCAAGAATCAAACAAGATCAGATCAAACCTTCGTGAGATGATAAGCGAACTCGTCTTCCCCTGAAACGCCCCTGCTGTGCTGATGGTATCTCCACGGGGAGGGATCAGAGAGCTAGAGGAGAGGCACGAACACCAGCGAAAAGCTGAGAGCTTCGAGGGACAGAGCGCGTGGAGGTACGAAGACTGAGGAGTTAACTGAACGGGGCCCGCAGGCACGAAGGTAAACAGAAAGGGAGATGACGAAGAAGCTGCCACTGTTGATCCTTTCTATGTGCTAACTGGATATATATACACATACATGCATATACATATATACACACAGACATGTGCATGCATGTGTACATACATGTACATATATATGTGGCTGTCAGGGAAGATGACTAAGATCTAGCTGTGGGGCTTTTTTTAGGAACCAGGACTCCTTTTTTGGGTGTACAAAGGAAAAATGGACATTTGAGACAGAGAGAACCCAGGGAAATCCCAAAGATAGAAAACAGCCTGGTTCATATCTACTACAGAAAGAAAGAGAGAAAGAGAGAAAGAGAGAAAGAGAGAAAGAGAGAAAGAAAGAAAGAAAGAAAGAAAGAAAGAAAGAAAGAAAGAAAGAGAGAGAGAGAGAAAGAAAGAAAGAAAGAAAGAAGAGAGAGAGAGAGAGAAAGAAGAAAGAGAGAGAGAGAGAAAGAAGAAAGAGAGAGAGAGAGAAAGAAAGAAGAAAGAGAGAGAGAGAGAAAGAAGAAAGAGAGAGAGAGAGAGAGAGAGAGAGAGAGAGAGAGAGAGAGAGAAAGAAAGAAAGAAAGAAAGAAAGAAAGAAAGAAAGAAAGAAAGAAAGAAAGAAAGGCCTCCTCCTGTTAAATTGCTCAGAACAGATCTGACCCAAGACCTTGGGTCAGCCACACGGGCTGAACGAACAATGAAGTTGGTGCCACCTGCCCTGTGGGCGGATGGCCGACACCACACCACAAACGACAAGAACTCAGTGTGTGTGTCCGAAGTCCAGGCCCACGCCGGGCGGCACAGCCCACAGGAGGCCCTGAGCGGACAGAGCCAGCCTTCCACGCCACACATGACACAAAATGTTTGGGCCACACAATTAGAATTAAGTGAGCATGTGGCAGAAAGAATCTGCCCGCAAGGGAGAATGAAACTAATATCAGGCACGCCACGCCCTGCCCTGCCCTGCCGTGTGGATGGGGGCACAGGGATGTACCAGCACCGCTGGTGGAGGACGCCCATGAGGCAGGCACCTTCTCGTTTATTGATACAGACGCATCCCTGTGTCTAAACCCTGTGAGGGGCCCTGGCTGGTTTGGCTCAGTGGATAGAGCATCAGCCTGTGAACTGAAGGGTCCCAAGTTCGATTCCGGTCAAAGGCACATGACCAGGTTGCGGGCTCGATCCCCAGGAGGGGGTGTGCAAGAGGCAGCTGATCCATGATTCTTTCTCATCGTTGATGTTTCTCTCTCTCTCTCCCTCTCCCTTCCTCTCTGAAATCAATAAAAATATATTTTTTAAAGAGGGGCGAAGGGGGACATATGTAATACTTTCAACAATAAAGATTTATTAAAAGAAAACATGATGATCTGCAGGGCTTGAGTCCACATCACTCTTAATAGATGCAAATGAGGCTCCAACATCTGATTAGAACCAGAGCATCTGTATCGATTTACAAGCTTTTCTTTCAGAGCAGAAGGGGTGAAAGCCTCCAAGATGGCGCACACCGGCCGCGGCCCCTGCAGCTGACGGCCGGGGAAGTTCCTGTCAGTGCGGGAGGAGGAATCCCCTCTGTCCTTGAAAGAATGAACTGCTAAGTCAACCTGAAACCTAACGTGAACACACATGCAAACGCAGAAGCGGGCCTGTCCCGGCTGCGGCCGCCACACCGATCGGCGCCTGCGATTGGTAACTCCGGTCCGGACAGTTTCACAGGAAACGGCCTCGAAGGAGCACTCCGTCCCCTGGCGCCTCCTGCTGTGGTGCCCCAGGACCTTTGCCCGTCATTGCTTGGCCCCTTTTCTCCATCATTTCAGTACCAACAGGAAGGCTGGGTGAGGCAGAAAGCGATGACGTCATAACCTCCTTTTCTCTTCCTTCTGGTGTATTTATGATAAGAGGCCTGCGGGGAAACCTGTGAAATTTCACAGCCGAAACCAGAGCTGTGAATACCCCGGGGTTTACTTGTAAATCCACCTCAGGGCCTGGTCCCTGTGCATTTCCAGTTCTCGTTTGAACTAGTTGTGACATGGGTTCCTTCTTTAACTCGGGAGCTAAGGGCCATCTTGGACAGGCCTTCATCCGCATTATTCTAAGGGTCCTGATGTGCACTCTTCTTAAAAATTACACTTTCACAGAGGTCTGCTTTTCAATGTAATTAGAAATTCAACATTCTTTTTTTTTTAATTCCCCTACCCTGGCCAGTTTGGCTCAGTGTCAGCCTATGGACTAAAGGGCCCTGGATTTGATACCTCGGCTGCGGGCTCCTCCCCTGCCCGGGCCCTGGTCAGGGCTCATGCAGGAGGCAACCAATCGATGTGTTTCTCTCACATCGATGTTTCTCTCTGTCTTCCCTTCTCTCTAAAAATCAATGGAAAAACATCCTCAGGTGAGGATCAATATATATATATCTTTTTCCCCAAACTTTGAAGGATTTGTTCTTGTGAAAAAGAACTTAAATGTTGGAAGCTCCGATATCTGAACAGTTTGGAGAGGCGAGGGGTCCCTAGCCCACCGTTCAGAAAGCTGCTTTCACAGCCTCACCTCTGTGCTTCTGAATCTTTTGTGACTGAACGTCCAAATGACCTGCTACCCTCCCAGCCTAGCGACCCTCACACAGGCCCCTTGTCAGGGGGCACACCCCCCCACTTCAGAACACACTCCTTCGCTCCGTGACGCCTCCATCAAGGTCTCCCTCGGGACCCCGTGAACATCGCACATTTGAACAGAAGGCAGCACCCGCTCGCAGGAGGCCCTGCCGCTGAAGGTGGGGCCGAGTCTGTGCAGAAGCCCGAGGCCGAGTGAGAGAGTGACACACGGAGCCAGGCCCTCCGAGTGCAGGGCCGGTCGGGCAGGCGTGGTGGCCATCGGGGTCCGGAGAGGAGCTCCCAGGAGGCCACAGGCTCTGTGTGTGGGCTCAGGTTGGATTCAGGTCTAAGCCTTGTTGGGAAGGGCTGCTCGGGCCCAGCCTGAGCCGGTGACTCCTCAGAGCAGGCGCCCGGGCACTGCGCCCTGGTGCGGGCACAGCCTGGCCACGTGGACTCAGCCAAGTGTCCCCGGGAGGCCGCCCCGCGCCATCCGGGCCTGTGAGCGGTGAGAACCAGGACACCCACGATGGGCGCCCCCCGGGCCGTGCAGGGCTGCCCTCCGCCTGGGGCGCCATGTGACCGGAGGGACAATAAGCCACGTCAGGTGCCTCTGTGGCTGACGCAGAGAAGCGCTGGCTGAGTTCCGGGACTGAACGTCCCTCCCCCCAAGGTCGCGTGCAGGTGGAGGTCACCGAGGGAGGCAGGCTCGCACCGAGTGAGCCGGGAGCATCCAAGCGGTTTGGCCCCAGTTGTAGCTGCCGCGGTGGAAGTGGGGGCAGTTCCATGGGGTTTTCTCCGCTCAGAGCCCACGCCTTGTTCTACATGGACTCAGCGGGACCATCCAAGTCAGAGCGAATGAACCAGGAGCTAAGTCCCTTCACAGCTTTCCGCCCTTCTGAAGGAGGGGGAGGGGCAGTCCTCACAGGTTTCTGTTTAGCCCGTGGTGACCCAGGTAACGCTGGGGTGTGGTCTGACCCCCCCCCCCCAGCATCAGACACCCCTGGCCCCGCGTCTTCAGACTCAGGCTGCATCCTGGCAGCAAGAACTGGACTCAGTTCTGCCCCGGACCCCGGAACTCGGGGCAAAACACCAGCATCGGAAAACGGCCGTGGAAGGTACCGGCGCCTCCCCCAGCAGGTCTCCCGGGGACGCCTGGGACACGGCTGCAGGCGGAGGCTTCCCGGCCTGTGAAGTCCCCCACGCGCCCGCTCAGCCGGCCCTTTAAGGAGGCGAGAGGACTCCCAAGTCAGAACCCCAGAATGGACCCCGGGCCCCCCCTCGGTTCTCACTTCCAGGGCCCCAGGTTCACTTCCAGGTGGGCCTGTGGGGCTGAGGGGCCGGGGCAGAGGTCACGGAGCCAGGCCCTGCGGCACCTGCAGGCAGAGGCCGCCCGCACGAAACCCGCTGGGAGCAAGAAGTTCCCACTGAAACCGTCGCCCGCTCCCCAGGCCCCTGGGTTTCCGTGTGGCTCCCGCCGGCCTCCGACCTCAGTCTCTGTGAGACAGGAGGTTCTAGGGGGAACCGCAGCGCAGCCCAGCTGCTCCTGTTCCTCTGACACCACAAAGCCCGAGACTTGCAGGGACAGACGCGCTTTGTTTAAATGTTTTTATTGGTTTCAGAGAGGAAGGGAGAAAGAGATAGAAACATCAGTGATGACAGAGGATCATGGATCGGCTGCCTCCTGCACGCCCCACACTGGGGATCGAGCCCGCAACCTGGGCCTGTGCCCTGACCAGGAATCGAACCGTAACCTCCTGGTTCATAGGTCGACGCTCAACTGCTGAGCCACACCAGGAGGGCAAGGGTGGCTTTTTTTTAAATTTGTGTTTTAGCCAAAATCGTTGCTATATGTGGCCCAGTTTCTGAAGCTGCCCTGTGAGGCTGGCTATCTGCAGCCCCACCCGCAGCCCCACCCGCAGCCCACTGTCCTGTGAGGTTCTCTGGGCGTCCTGGAGCCCTGCCCCCACCCTGCCGCCCCACGCTGCCCCTCCTGCGGCCCTGCCATGCCAGCCCAAGCCCACATCTGACCGGAGGCCTGCTACCCATCGGGCCACATGGCAGGACTGCCCATGGCCAGCTTCATGCTGCCCTCCAGTCCGCGGTCCCGTCACTGCAGTCACTGCTCTGTCTCCTCCATCTGGCATCCACGTCTTTCCCAGGACGGGGGCCGGGCTGCCCGGACGAGGTTGTGGCCAAAATCACCACCGGGCCTCCAGTTCCCAAACCGGCCATCGGTGCAAGCAGCTCCCAGGCCCCAAGATTGGACCTTTGTCTGAGCGACAGGTAATGCCACTTTCCTCCCCCCGAGCCCCCGACCCAAGTGAACCTCCAGCCCCCCCACCCTTCACGCAGCTGGAGGCGGCGGATGCTACACAAAGACCCAGGCCAGGGCCGACCCAGGCACCGGGGAAAAGGCCGCCCTGCATCAGAGTTCCGCAGGCACGACACCGAAAGCCAAGAGACGCATCACGAAAAGCGAGTCTTATCTGCTGCCCCGTCCAGCTACCCACCCGCCTGCACACGGCACACGCAGACCGGGCTGGGGAGCCCCTCACAGACGCCTCGCCAGCTCCCAGGAGCCGCGCTGCGTGGCGAGGGGAATACTCGGCCGGGGGCGCTCGCGGAGTTGACCGCCCATGAGCTGAACTTCCAGCTGCCAGCAGAGTGGCCCTGAGAAGTCCCCGCCGACGTCATCGCAAGAGAAAGTCACCTTCAAAAGCCCCTCGGCTCAGGCAGGAGCTCGCAGCCCGGCAGGTGGTTTCACAGCGCGCAGATGAGCAGGAGGAACTGAGAGAACCGGTACCGGCCCCAGTGAGAAGAACATGCTTTACAACGGCAGCCCGCGGGCGCTGAGTCATTTTGCAGAAGCTCGAGGCCGCGGAAGTCCCCGAGCGAGAGCACGGAGGGCCAGGCCACCGCAGTCTCTGCTCCCGGGCCTCACGCAGGCCTGCGGCGGGCGTCACGGGCTGCGCGGGCGCCACTGTCCTGGGATGGAAGACGCCCGTCTCTGATGTGGGCGGCGGGCTGGATCGAAACTGTGTCAAACCCCCATGAGCCCCACCAGGTGAGGGAGACGCACTGGCGACTTCCAGGCGGGGTGCAGACATGCGGGGTGCAAACACACGGGGTGCAGACCCACGGGGCGGGGGGGGGGGGGGCGAGACTCCGATGGGAAGGTTACAGACGAGACCGTCCGTCCTTGGGGCCGAGAACCCAATCAACGGGGCCCAGAAGTGAAACTGCCGCCACCAGGATGTGAAAGTCGCCGGCAGACGCTCCAACGAAAGTTCAGAAAGGCCCCTCCCCCGGCCGCAGGCCCCGGCCTCTGGGTCCCCCTCTGCCTCGGACCCGGCTTTAGCAGCCCCGGCCGCACCATGTGAACAGGTGCTTTCTGAATGCGCTGGGGGCTCTTCCGAGGGTCCCGAGCAGCTGCTGCCTCCGTCCCTTGGCCCCGGGGGGACACTGGGCACAGTGGGGCCAAGCTGCCCGCGTGCACCACGCTGCCCTGCTGCCGAGAGAAAACCCCACGAGCAACACCGTCCCGCGCGGGTCCAGCAGACACAGGCATTTCCACTGAGAGCCGCAGCCTAGGGGCGCGCTCAGGAGGTGGGCCTTGGACACGAGGGGCAGAAACACCCACGCTCCCCTCTCTCTCTTCCTTACTTCGTCCTCCTCTCTCCGTGAGAGGAGGGGTACGGGCAGGAGCCCTCGGCCACCCCGAGCACCTGTCCTCCTGTGTGCCTCATCCATCCCTGGGGACAGCGAGCGGGTCCTGGCTGTGACCCACAGGCCCTGACCCCTGTCTGCAGGCCCCGCCCACCGGCTGATGGGCAGGGGCGGGTCCTCCACCTGCAGCTCAGGCCTCAGCGGCAGTTCTCGGCTTTGCTCGAGCTGCGGCATCGGGTGCAAGCCCGGGTCTGCAGACACTGAGCAGAAGCACTGGCGGGGCTGGGCCGCCTGCTCCCGCCAGGAGGGGAGGAAGCAGCGCGGCTGGAGGCCCAGGGGGAATGGGGTGCGGTGGGGAGGGCAAGGGGGTGCAGAGCGGCATCCAGGGGACGGCAGCCACCCCACTGCTGCCCTGGACGTGGCACCTGGAGAAGAAGGAGAACCAGCCCTCAGGGACCAGGGCCTCCCAGACACAGGGAGACACGGCTGTTCTGATAGATGTCCTCCACACGGCAGACTCCTTCAATCCTCAGTCCCCAGGGGTTGGTGGGAGGGGCTGCCTTTAGGTTTGAAGGTGCAGACACACGTTTCCCATCGCTCCGCCACTGAGCCCTTTCTCTGTGCCCGTCCGGCGCTCTGTGCCCCGCAGGAGACGTAGATCTAAGGGTGGGGGTGGGGGCAGGACTAGAACGAGGAGAACAACTGGATCTCTGTTTCCATGGTACTGAGTCCAAATGAACCAGAAAGTCTCAGAAAGGTGGGAGGAGGGGCAGGCTGCGTCCCTGAGCCGGAGGCTGTGTGGAGCCTGCGGGACATGGCAGGGGCCGGAGGACCCTTCCCTCCTCGCCAGTGACCCCGCGGCCTCGGGCCCCAGCTCAGAGCTCCTGCTCGGGGCCTGGACCCTGGCCCTCACCTTCTAATCACAGCACCTGTGCCTCTGGGAGCCGCCAGCATCTGCCAGGAACCGGCACAAACTAAACTCCCCATCATGCTTTGCTGAAGGTTGAATGAACTGTGAATGAGTAAGTGAGTGAGTGAATGAGTGAGTAAGTGAGTGAGTGAGTGCGTGAATGAGTGAATGAGTGAATGAGTGAATGAGTGAGTGCGTGAATGAGTGAATGAGTGAGTGAGTGAGTGAGTGAATGAGTGAATGAGTGAATGAGTGAGTGAGTGAGTGAGTGAATGAGTGAATGAGTGAATGAGTGAATGAGTGAGTGAATGAGTGAATGAGTGAATGAGTGAGTGAGTGAATGAGTGAATGAGTGCGTGAATGAGTGAGTGAGTGAGTGAGTGAATGAGTGAGTGAGTGAGTGAATGAGTGAGTGAGTGAGGGAGTGAATGAGTGAATGAGTGAATGAGTGAGTGAGTGAGTGAATGAGTGAGTTAGTGAATGAGTGAGTGAATGAGTGAGTGAGTGAATGAGTGAGTGAGTGAATGAGTGAGTGAGTGATGGATGACTTTTTCCTGTCTTCAGCCTCTTTGTGGAAGCTTCCTAGCCCTCCTAGTGACACAATCAGGCAGCCACGCTGCCCGCAGCCCTCCCGCCTCAGCTCTGCACACCCGCGGGCATGGACATCCCTTTTAAATGTCAGCGGCGACAGGCGGTGGTGGAGGTGCCGTCCCTCCCAGAGCGGAAAGTCCCGGCGAGTGGACACGGGCTCGTGTGGTTTCCGTGACCCACATCTGCAGCGTCTCAGGCATCTGCACCCGCGCAGGGCCACGCCCACGTCCGGGCATCTGTGGGCATCTCCATGGCAACAGCACTCTGCGGTACCCCTGCTCCGCACCTCGGGCTCGTCTTCAGGGAACAGGCGATCCGACGTCATCAATGTCGCAGCAGGTTCCCAAGGGGGGCGCACGCCGGGGCCTCTGAGGCGGTCGGCACGACGAGAGCCCTGCCGGCTGCAGGCGGACAGGACCCGGGCCCTCTCGTCGCGTGTCTCGGTGGTCTTGCTCATCTGGACCACACGGTCAGCGGGGCTCACCTCCTCTCACTCAGCTTTCCCGTCGCGACCCCGACACACCTGGGGCCACCGCCCCTGGACCCGGCCTGACGCTGCGAGTCTCGTTTCCATGGGAAACGCGTCCGGCCGACACCTTTCAGAACTGCGTGGGGCGGATGCATTTTCCCCCAAAGCCTGAGCCTCTCCATCACCTCGACCAGGTTCTAACGTCCCATCTTCTGATTCCATTGGAGTCTCGCCCGGGCCTCGCTTCTCAAATCGCCTCGAAGCCCTCGCCCCCCAACACGTGCTCCCAGTTAACAATGGGAGGGGGCGCGGTGCCCGGACCTCCCAGTGCGGCCGCCCGGGCAGGAGAGGCAGCCCTTCCTCAGGGCCCTGTGGATTGGACACCCAAGAAGTCAGCTTCCTCCCCCCAGAAAGACAGAGCCTCCGATGGCCCCCGATTTCCGCGGTGCCTGCCCCCCTTGCTCAGCGTCTACCGCGGTCGACTGGTCGCCACATCCTGGAGGAAGGACAGAGTCGAGCGAGCTGAACGGGGTACAGACGCCCAGAGCCGCACGGCGCAGGGGCCCCGGCTTCAGCCATCCGTCTGGCCAGGGTCGGGCTCTCCCGGCTGGCGGCCTGTGCTCCTGGGTCACTTGTCACCTTTCTGGCTCCGCCACTCGGATGAGAAAAAGCAACAGGACCACACTCCTGGGAGGCGCGTGTGAAGATTCCCGGCGACGGCGTCCGCGAGGCCTCAGAGCCGCAGAGACCAACACCAGCACCGCCTGCCGCCCGCTCCCCTCCCTCCACAGCCACCATCTTCCCGTGGGAGCAGGTTCTGTTCGCCACTCCCCTCTTCACCACCGCGGGACGGGCCGCCGCGCGACAGCTGACTGAGGCTGCGTTCACCCTGACCCCGCTGTCTGCCACTTGAAAATACTTACTCCCCCAGCTTCGCGCACAGACACGGCGCCTCTCCGCCTGCCGCCGCTTCCAGGACTTTATGTGTTTAACTCTTTACAGAATCTACTTCTTGTGAAAACATCTGCAACCCAGACCCACACGGGACCCGAGGACCAGCCCGGCAGCAGCTGCCATGTCACGCATGCAGTGTCACACACATAAACATGCCAGCACACGCGCATCACACATGCAATGTCACACAAGCCAACATACACACATCACACATGCAGTGCCACACGCATAGACATGCCAGCACACACATGCACACTCCGGGACGGGAAGGCTGCCGAGTGGCCTGCTGGATATAGCAGGTGCACATCCTATTTGGGGTGCTCCTCACAGCATCGCCCACAGACCACACGGGGCCTGGGAGGCCCAGGACCTGAGATTTGGGGGCAACACGAAGGGGGGTGGTTACCTAGATACCTCAGGTCACACACACATTTTGCCCTAAAATTGGTGACGGCTGAAGTCCAGGTGTGTCTCTGGGCTTGAAACGGCCGGGAATTGTGTGAAGCAGCTCGTCGGCACCACGTGGGGAAGACGCCCTTAAAGGTTTTCAGAACTCGCCGAAACCGGTTTGGCTCAGTGGATAGAGCGTCGGCCTGCGGACTGAAGGGTCCCGGGTTCGATTCCGGTCAAGGGCATGTACCTGGGTTGCGGGCACATCCCCAGTGGGAGATGTGCAGGAGGCAGCTGATCGATGTTTCTCTCTCATCGATGTTTCTAACTCTCTATCTCTCTCCTTTCCTCTCTGTAAAAAATCAATAAAATATATTTAAAAAAAAAAAAAAAGGTTTTCAGAACTGAAGGCACCTTCGGCCAAATGCCCATGAGCGCCGACACCAGCGAAGCTGTGAGTGTCCAAAGGTGCCCCTGTCTATAGATATATACACACACATTGATTTCAGGGAGAGGAAGGGAGAGGGAGAGAGAGAAACATCGATGAGAGAGAATCACTGATGAGCTGCCTCCTGCACGCCCCTCACTGGGGATCGAGCCCACAACCCGCACGTGCCCTGACCAGGGCTGGACCCAGCGACCTTTGGGTGCCGGGCCGAGTCCCTGTCTTACCCGAGGCCGCTGTGTGGCAGGGACAGTGCTGTGAACCTGGGGTGTTAGCGCTTTGATGGACGCGGGACAGTGCGGGCCTCGGGGGAGGGAATGGTCAGTTTGAGTTTGCAGATGAACCCTACGATCAGGATGCATTAAAAAAGTGCATCGCGTAAAAATTCAAGTTTACTCTAAGCCACGCGGAACGGTGTCCAAAGGTCCCCAAGCAGACGAGTGTGCGAACCCTGGACCATGCACCGGACCACCACCCCCCCCGGCTGCTGCTACGATTATCGGGGGGCCGGCGGCCCCAGAGACAAGGGTCCGGCCCGAGAGCGAGTCGCCTGGTCTCCCACCCTCGGCACAGGAGGGTGAGTCCCTGGGGGCGGGACGACTCCTGTGGCCGGAAACTTCCCTTCCCCAGAGGCCAGTCCTCCAGGGCCCCAGGGAGGGGCCCCCAGGGAGGGCGGTGGGGGGCATGGGCTTCCCCTCCCCCCCCCCCCAGTGCTGTCTCACCCCAGGGCACCTCGGTGAGTTTCCATCCACTGA
Source organism: Myotis lucifugus (assembly GCF_000147115.1). Taxonomy (NCBI): domain Eukaryota; kingdom Metazoa; phylum Chordata; class Mammalia; order Chiroptera; family Vespertilionidae; genus Myotis; species Myotis lucifugus. The sequence continues at coordinate 155,060 of NW_005871911.1, forward strand.
GCAAACCCTCTCGGGGCCTGAGCAGCGTCAGGTTCCGGAAACAGCAGCGCGAGGGCCCCGCCCCAGGACGCGGGCCCTGAGTCTGATGCTGAATGGGACACCCCCCCCCCCCCCCCTTGCACCTGCGTAAAGGGAATGAGCATTAATCATTTCGTTAGTGGTCCCTACCCCCTAACTGACGCGTG
>NW_005871911.1:155830-160290 GCF_000147115.1 Myotis lucifugus
CGACCTATGAACCTGGAGGTCATGGTTCAATTCTTGGTCAGGGATTGATGAGAGGGAATCATTGCTTGGCTGCCGCCTGCACGCCCCCCATGGGGATCCAGCTGTAACCCGGGCGTGTGCCCTGACCGGGAACTGAGCCCAGACCTCCTGGGGCCCAGGTCGATGCTCAGCCACTGAGCTGCCGGCCGGGCCGTAGTTTGTATTTGATGCTGACGTCAAAGAAATCCCGCTGCCCCCGCCGGAGGCATTTGCTCTGCAGAAACCCCATCTTTTCCCACCCACAGCCTCACCAGGCGTCTCCAGAGCGGGGCCTGGAGCCAGGCGAGTCTGCAGCTGTGACTGACAGGTCTGCCTGAACAGTGGGCGGAGCCTGAACGGTGGGCGGAGCCCCCCAGGGCTCAAGGTGCTTCAGGAACCAAAGGGCCTCCGGGTGACCCAGCCAAGGGTCAGGAGAGGTCACACCTGGCTGCCTGGTCCCGGGACGGCCTCTGAGCCCCCAGCCCTCCAGCCGCCCTGGGTCGCAGGAGCTGGTGGTGTACCAGAGAGGAAGGCTTAGGGCCGAAAGCGACAGCGAACTAACCACAGCGGCCTGAACAAGGGACTCGTCTTTCTGGTTCGGTGGCCCCATTCTGAGAGTTCATGGCCTGTCCCTCTGCTCGCCCTGCGGAGCCGGAGCCGCCCCACCTCGCACATCTGTGTTTGTTTTAGCCGGAGGAGGAGGAAGCCAGCCCGCAGCTGTTTTCAGAAACTCTAAGCAAAGGCTGCTTCCTCCTCCCCTCGGGCCGCGCGGGGCCAGGGGGCCGCTGCCGCCGCTGGAAGGGAGCTCTGTGTGGCCAAGGGGCTTGGGGACGGCTGGGACCTCCAGCCTGGAGTGCCCCCCCTCCCCAGCCCCAGGCAGGCCTGTACACAGGATCGGGGTTCAGAGCCAGGAGCGGAGTCCTTCCAGGAACGACGGAGCCGTGCCCGGCCGGATCCCACTGCAGCGGGTGCCCACCCAGGTGGAATGGGGCTCTGGGGCTTGAGGAAAACTGTGACCTTCGGCACCAGAATCAGCCAACTGAGGGGTAGGATGAGTACAAGACCAAGTGAGCATTTGCTGGGCATTGAGTTAAGAATTTATCTGTGGCCCTGCACAGTGTGGCTCAGTGGTTGAGCATCGTCCCATGCACCAAGAGGTCACAGGTTCGATTCCCGGTCAGGGCACAGGCCCGGGTTGCGAGCTCGATCCCCAGTGTGGGGCGTGCAGGAAGCAGCTGATACCTGATTCCCTCTGATCACTGATGTTTCTCTCTCTCTCTCTCTCTCTCTCTCTCTCTCCCTCCCTCTCCCTTCCTCTCTCTAAAAGTCAATAAAAAATATATTTTAAAGTCAATGTATCTCCAACACCAACCAAAGGCACCATCCAGGACAGACACCTCACCCAGGAAGACCTACAGACGGCATTAGACGCGAAAAGATGCCCACACCCTAGTCCTCAGGGGAATGCAAATCGGACACCCCATGAAGAGGGCGGAACTGTAAAGCTGATGCACCAAGAAAGAGATGAGCATATTCCAGTGTGAAGCCGCCAAACCCTTCACAAATACATCATCAGCCCAAGTCGACATGTGAAGGCATTCAACCCATTTCTGTCCTAGTTAAGAGTTAAAACACACTGGCCAAAGTTAGCTGAGCAGGATACAGGGGTACAAATAATTCAAGGTGAAGCTGCAGTCGGTGGTGATGTCCAGGAAAATTAAAAGCATAAGTGCTCGTCCCAGGGCACAGGGGGCAGAGAATGGGGGTGGTGGAGGGGGGGGAGCCGGAGGACGGGGGGCTGCCTAGAAAGAGAATTGTTTTTGTTTGGAACCCTCGCTGCTGCTCAGATGCTCAGGAATTTTCTTTTAATAATGTGCATGAGGGCTTTTGTCATTTAAAAAGCTATTTTTGAATCATCAGGCATTTTTCTGTTCGGGAAGAAAACAGCTGAGGGAAGAAGTCCGTGGAAATTTGTCTAAAAGCCTCATAATAGATGCGCATCACAAAGCAGCGCTGGCGATAATGAATGTTCGCGGTCCGGAATGCCTCGAAGTCTGGCGCACACGTTCGCCTTCCTCAGGGCGCCCCTCGGAGCCCTCGAGCCGGACGCACCGCCACGTTCAAACGAGAAAGCCGCACCTGGAACGGGAGGCAGCTGCCGCCGCTCTGACAAGAACTGATTGCCGGTAATGACTGAGGGCCGTGAACGCACCGGCCACGGTTCTAAGGGGGGCGGGGGGGGGCTCTCGGCGCTCGCCCTGGGAAGGCCTTCGCCTTCACTGCTGACGTCCGCATCCTCCCGTCACCTGTTCGCCATCAGCTTCCCGAGCGGCAGCGTGTTATTAGCGCCACGATGTGCAGGTGGCGGGATAAAGGTCTCGTTCGATGGCACGGGTTCCACCTGACCTGTCTCCACGGGCGACGCTGGCATGAGCTTCAGAGAAAGGCAAGCGGGGCAGGTCTGACTTGAACTCCAGGCAAACGGAGAGTCGGCACCTGGTTAATGTCGGGGACTCCGACCTGTGAGGGGGTCTTCTCCGTGCTGTGCACTGGGGGTCCCTGGGGCTGCAGACCTGGGGCCGGGCCTGTGCGCTCTCCTGCACACTCGGCACCCCGTTCCTTGGCCTGTGTCTGGTCTCTCGGTCTTTCTTTGTGCACATGGACTTCCTACAAGGACGGTGTCGTAGCTCACTCCTTGGTCCTGCTCCACTTCGCCAGCTGTTGGGCCGCGCCCCTCCGCCAGGGACTGGACCCCTTGGACATTGGAAGACAGAGGAGACCTGAGAAATCGTGGGTGTATAAGAGCGTCTTCATTGTAGCCCAAGTAACCACTGCTAACAAGGAGCATTAGAGAAAGCAGTTCTTCAAAGCAGTCGTTGCTGACACAGCAGCAAACACAGGAGCCAGACCAAGCCAAACAGCCCGCACCCCGGCCAGTACACCTTCCCCTCAACGCAGCCCCAGCACGGGAGCTGGGTCTGAGCCCCCACATCGGAGCTGTGTAGACACAGTAGCCCGACGAAGCAGCCTCACATAACAGCAGCCTCGCCCTGGCTAGCCAGTGGCAACTTATATACAAGTTCAAACTCAGACAAAAGAGGCGTCATGCCAAAGAGCGAGCTCAGTATTTGGGCTACGGAAGGCGCGCTCGCGCAGCGTATAGCTTCCTGCGGCCTGGCTTTTGCACCTGCGTAAAGCAAATGAGCCTTAAACATGCCGATTAGGATCCCCACGCTCAAACTGGCCTTGAACATCAGGCGTACGCTGACCAGGGTTCCCACAGAAGCTATTTTACTTTCATGTTAAGAGACAAAAAGGGATCACTTTTTAAAATATATATATATTTTGTATTGATTTCAGAGAGGAAGGGAGAGGGAGAGAGAGATAGAAAATCAATGATGAGAGAGAATCATGGATCGGCTCCTCCTGCACGCCCCACACCGAGGATCGAGCCCGCAACCCAGGCCTGTGCCCTGACTGGGAATCTAACCATGACCTCCTGGTTCACAGGTCGCCGCTCACCCACTGAGCCAGGCCGGCCGGGCAGGGATCACGTTTTTAAAAACAATAGATGACTCCAGTTCACAGAATTTTGGTGTAATGTCCTCCTAGGCCAGTGATGGCGAACCTTTTGAGCTCGGCATGTCAGCATTTTGAAAAACCCTAACTTAACTCTGGCGCCGTGTCACATAGAGAAATTTTTTGATATTTGCAACCTTAGTAAAACAAAGACTTATATTTTTGATATTTATTTTATATATTTAAATGCCATTTAACAAAGAAAAATCAACCAAAAAAATGAGTTCGAGTGTCACCTCTGACACGCGTGTCATAGGTTCGCCATCACTGTCCTACCCTCTCGCGAGACTCAGGACTGATGAAGAGAAACAGCCGGGCACTCAGGGTGCCCTGCGGCCTCACGGCATCCCTGGGACTCGGGGGCGGACCTGCCACAAGTCTCTCCTCCTGTCCCCGCACACAGTAGGTGCTCAGTGAGCATGTGGGGTGCAGGAGGCGAGGTGAGGCTGCTCTGCACGAAGGCCTGCTCTCTGCTCCGCGGGTGGCGGGGCGTCAAGTGCTATGACGGCAGCGCGACCCTCCTGGGGCTTGGGGAGGCCTCCCAGAGCGTGGAGCCAGCGGGGAGGAGGGAGCCCACCACCTCCAGCCCCGGGAAACGGCCCAGAACCGGAAACAGGCACCAGCAACGCCCGTGAGCTGGGGAAGAGGCTCCTGTCCTAGAGCTGCAAGGCCTGAAGCCGGCAGATGCCGAGTCAGGAGACCGAGAACAGACATGCGGCCACCAAGCTCCACTCTTCACTGTGTCTACACCTGCGGGGCCAGGGGGCTCCGGGAGAAATGACTAAGCTGGATGCTACCTGGCGGATCGATAGCTGGTGGATCGATAGCTGGTGGATCGATAGCTGGCGGATCGATCGCTGGTG
>NW_005871911.1:161365-163064 GCF_000147115.1 Myotis lucifugus
CCATTTCTGGGTGCAGCCCCCCAGAGCCGCAGCACTCGCGTTCCTCTGGCCGGAGCCGGGCGTCAGCCAGCAGCGGCACCTGCCTTAGAACAAAGCCTCCGACCAGAGGCACCGAAGGCCCCGCCTCGAGCGCATCCAGGGCTGGGCCACAGCTGGGAGCCGAGCGCGGGGCCAGCCCCCCCGAAACCTCGTCCCGGGAGACACCAGGCGGGAGAGTCCCCTGCAGCCCCCTCCAGGCTGTAGCCGCCACACAGAAGGGGCACCAGGACGGGGGGAGGAGGGGGAGTGAGGGACGGTGGCGGCGCTGGGACCCTCCATCCAAGACGCCAGCTGTGTGCCTATGGGAGGGGCCAGGGCCAGCTGTGTGCCTATGGGAGGGGCCAGGCTCCTGGAACCCAGCTCCGGCCCCGGCCCCCGGGGCACATTCCCGTTGAGCACCAAAGGCCTGTCTTCATGACGGACTCATGAAGCCCTGAACAGAGCCCGTCCCGCCCGGACCAGATACTAATGCAGCCTCCCGCGGCTCAGCCAGGCTCTCGGCGCCGCCTGGGGTGGGGGTGGGGGGGTGCTTCCTCACAGGACGCGTGAGCGAGTCAGGTCACCGGCTAACGGGAGCAGCACTGAGGCCACACGGCCCGTGTGAGGAGGACGCGGGACACGGTCCGGTCCCCTGCAGGGCCCGATGGCACAGGGAGGGAGTCACGCCGCCCCAGGCCCCTCCAGGCCCACATCACTGGATCCCTGGCGCACAGTAGGGCAGGGATGCCAGCCACCGGCACTGCACCCTTTCGAGCCCTGGGCAGCGGAAGAGACCACAGCCACGCCTCCCAGAGCTCCACACAATCAGCAAAAACGAATCGAGGGCGAAGGGTTCTGGGCAGGAAATGTCAAAGGATGAGCGATCTCCACGGCAACCAGGGAACCGGAAGCCTTGGGGCTGGGAGCCCAGCCACCCTGCGCCCCAAAGCCCGCCAGAGCCCCCAGGGAAGGCGAGCCTGTGGCATGGACGTGGAGCCCCACCTCCCCTCCCCCAGCACCAGCACCCTCCCTCCCAGCAAAGCCAGGGCAGGGCCGCGGAGAGAGCTGGTGGTGGTGAAGCGGCAGGTCCTTGAGATTCTGGGATGTTCCACCGCCAGCAGCTCCTGGCGAGCCTGGTTCCACACACCAGGGGAGCACTGCCAAGGGGGGCTGCGACCTTGACCTTGACCTCGGGCCACGGTGTTGCTCATTCCGAGATGGGCAATGGGCAGGGTGACTGCTGAGGCCCACGGAAGGGAGACGGAGTCCCGGTGCCGGCGAGGTTTGCCCCGAGCCACCTGCGCACCTACCTGGCTGGCGTGGGTACGCCTCCCGCTCCTGCCGTGGGGTGGGGTGGGGCGTCCTGGGATGTACCTGCCTGGCCTGGAGGTCGTGTGGGGCCCAGGTTGGGGGGCGCGGGGTGCTTGTGGGATCCGGGTGGGGTGGTGGCGCCTCTCCAGACTGCACCCATGCCTGGGTGACCGCAGCACCCACAAGGCAGCTGGGCGCCCTCCTCTCTCTCCACACCACCCCGCCCCCCCTTGGACCCCAAAAATGCCTCCTCCCGCTCCCTGCACTGGGTTCAGCCTCCCCACCTGCCCGGCCCTACAGGACCCTGTAGCGGCTCCTGAGGGCGAGCCAGGAGGGCGCAGGTGGGGGAGGTGAGGCCAGGAGGCGCAGG
>NW_005871911.1:163924-177670 GCF_000147115.1 Myotis lucifugus
TTAGCCACTGCTTCCCGCTGGTTCCATAGGTCCGTGTCGTGTGAACGCACATTTCACGCTGACAGGATTGCCGTGCTCACGCCTTCGCTGGAGGTCCCCGTGGAGCGGAGGAGGACGTGGATCTAGGAAGCTGGTGCTCACACCGGAGCCCGGCCGGCAGCGGCCCCTCATCTGCAGGGACCCACGGCCCCGTGTGACCCTCCTGCCCCTACCAGGCAGCACATGGAGTTCAGACTCCGAAACGCTGTCAGGGTCCCGCCTCAGGCCTCCCGGCATCACGTGGGGCATCACACCCACCGCCTCGCCCCGAGCCCAGCCCTGAGCACGCGACGTGTGAGCAGATTTCACACCGAGCGCTCCGAGCGGGATCGGCCGCAGGAGCCACGTCAGCCTGCACGGCGCTTTCAGAAGCCACGAGTCCCCGAGCTTCCACACGGCTCTGGACCTCGCATGGGCCTCGTCTGCCGTGGAAATGCCCCTCGCCCCCCCCCCACCCCCGTCACAGGCTTCCTCCCAGGACTCTCCCGGGGCCCCTGGGCGTCGGACACACCAAATGCTCCACGCGTCCTCAGCTGTGATTCCCTAACTCGGGTCAGACAAGAACGTGGCTGTGGACCACTTCTGGTTTTTGGTCTTTTTAAAAATATATATATATTTTTAATTGATTTCAGATTGGAAGGGAGAGGGAGAGGGAGAGGGAGAGGGAGAGGGAGAGGGAGAGGGAGAGGGAGAGGGAGAAACATCAATGATGACATCACTGATCGGCTGCCTCCTGCACGCCACCTACTCAGGATCAAGCCCACAACCCAGGCCTGTGCCCAGACCAGGACTCGAACCGTCACCTCCTGGTTCAGAGGTCGATGCTCAACCACTGAGCCACAGGGGCTGGGCATGACTTTGGTCTTTAAAACACTGCTTGTCGGTGAAGTGAGCTCATTATTCAGGGACCTGGGCCGCCCCGGGGCATCTGCTCAGGCCGGGCTCAGGGAACATGGCGAGTGCGTGCTAGGGCCTCCGTGGAGGACATGGCGCTAGTGACACAAGCAGGCACAGGCGCAGAGACATCCCGTGACCTGACTTACACGGGGAATCTTTAAACACATCAGATACCGAGAGGCGGCAAGCAGAGCCGTGGTTCCGGGGGAAGGGGGGGGGGGGGGAATGTAGGTCAGAGGGACAGAGCTGCAGTTATGTGGGGCGGACAGGGCTAGAGACCTAACGTACGGCAGGCACTTAGAGCTGATCAGCCCCTTGAGTACCTGAAATGTGCTAAGAGACTGGATTTCAGGAGCTCTCATCACAAAAGAAACACGTCAGCCCGGCCCGTGTGCCTCAGTGGTTGAGCATCAGCCTAGGAACCAGGAGGTCACGGTTCGATTCCCGGTCAGGGCTCGTGCCCGGGGTTGTGGGCTCGATCCCCAGTGTGAGGTGTGCAGGAGGCAGCCGGTCCATGATTCTCTCTCATCACTGATGTTTCTCTCTCCCTCTCCCCTCCTCTCTGAAACCAATAAAAACATATTTAAAACACAAAAGAAATGCGCTCGCTCTGCGAGGAGGCAGCTCTGTGAGGAGGGAGCTCCGAGAGGAGGCTGTGCTCGCTGGCTGGGATGTCAGCTTGTCGCTGGTATGTGTGTGTTGCACACCATAGGGATATGCAATGTGGTTTTTTTTTTAATGTACGGCAGGCACTTAGAGCTGATCAGCCCCTTGAGTACCTGAAATGTGCTACCCGTGGAGGCCGGGGAGCTTCCTTCTCTACCGACGTCCCCGGTGTGGCCGGCACTTCCTGTGCTGGTGGTTCCCGTGGCCCCTCACCACTCGGCAGTCCTCTGTGCCACGTCCTGGGCTGGCGCAGGGGGCAAAGCTGAGCCGGCCCAGGACCTGCCCTCGGGGCTCCCACGGGGGTGCGCTGAGTGGTCGCTGCCGGGCAGGCCGCCCGGGTGACCAGGGGGCTCGCTGACCTGTGACCGGTGGACTTCTGGTCGGGTCACCGACGGTGAAATGGGAGGAAACAGAGACTTTCCACAGTCAGGTCCTTCCATACAGGCCGCTGGTGTGTCTTTGAAATGTGTCCTGAATGACAACGTGTGTCAGACATATGACTGTCACCCAGTAACGTAACAACAGGCAGGGAGGCCTGCAGACGGGGGGTGCAGGCCTCACTCCACGGTCCTGCTTCCAGAGACGCCCCCAGGGGATTTGCGCGCGGGTCCAGGCACCGAGCCGGTCCTCGGGCAGCGGCCCGGGGTGCCCAGCCTCGGGCTCAGGGTGGGGGCAGTTCTCCTCGCCACCTGCCATGGATGTAGCCTGGGGGCCGAGCTCAGGCCAGAGCCATCCCTGGAGTTAAAGGCGGCTCCCAGCCGAGCCCGGAGTGTGTGGCCAGAGCCCTGGGCGAGGCCGCAGCTGTGGGGATCAGGGAGGGCTCTGCCAGGGGGGCAGAGGCTGGGCCTGTGAGAACCAGCCTGACTCACGCTCACACCCACAGGAAGCAGGGTGAGCGCCCATGATCCATGTGCTGTTCAAACAAGACGCGGCGCCAAGGGCACCGGCGCTTCCTTCCCCGGCAAACATTCGCCCGCGCGGGCAAGCGACCCCAGAGCCGGATTCCAATCAGACGTCTGCTGGCCACCTCGGGGGAGGGGACAGGGGCTGACTCAGCCGTGTCCTGTGTGAGGCCTGCCGTGCCCACAGCGGGGCGGGCGCTGGGGGGAGGACCCGGCTGGGCACTGTCCGCGCCCTGGGCATCGTCCCCGCCGTGGGCGACACCTGAGCCCCTTCCCTCTGTTCCCAGGGGACCTTGCTCCTCGGAAACAGGCTCACCATGGGACTGACCTCGCGGTGCCCCTGGCGTCGGGCAGGTGTGTGGGAGCCGGTTCCTTTCTTCTCCGCCGGAATCAGTCTCACTCTTCACATGGGTTCTCTCCAACGTGGGGGCCGAGCAGCCGGTCCAGGGGCCAGCAGGGAAACTGAGGCTGAGAGGAGGCGAGGGGCCCGCTCAGCCAGGCCTGCCCAGACGGCCGGTTTCCCCGCCACCGGAGGGGGTTGTGTCTGGAAGCACCGAGCCCGAAGGCGAAGCGGCCAACCTTGGTGCCGAGCCACAGCCACTCTGAGGTCCAGAGACCTGGAGGCGGAGACCCCGATCCGGCGCCGGGTCCACCATGTGCTCACACAGGCGCGTCCATGGCGACAGCCGAGCCCCCTCCGTCCCAGGTGGTCCCAGCCCGCCCAGGCGCTGAGCCCCCTCCTTCCTAGCAGGTCCCCTGTGACCCACACAGGGTCCACCCCGGGCAGCACTCGGGGTCCCTTCCTCTGGGCCCCCTGCCCTCCTCCCTGCCCCACCTGCCTCCGACCTTCCTGGCCCCTGGACACCACCCAGTCGCTGGGGGTGGTGACCATTCTCTCTGCGCATCCCCCGAGGACAGGCGGGTCTCCCCGGCACCGGCACCGGGCAGTGCGCCTTTCTCTGCCCCGGAGGGCCGGGTCTCTGCGGCTGTGCCTCCTGTGACCGCAGATCCCTCCCTGCGGGACCTTGGAGCAGAAGGAGGTCGTGGGATCAGAGAAAACCCCACGAGGCCACACGTCTCACGGATGCGTCCTGAGTGGCCGTGGGGCAGGCGTGTTGCGATGGCCTGAGCCCTGAAGAAGTGGGGACACTGGGGTTCTCGTCCCGGCTCCGCCACCAACTCAGCAGGCAGCTTCGCCTCGGTCTCCCCGTCTGCAGAGTGGGGTTTGGGTAGAATCACCTCCGATCGCCCCGAGTCCTGTGCAGAGCATTTGTGAGAGTCACAGGCCGTAGGACATACACAGAGCATTCAGGGACCTGCACACAGAAGCTTCTCCCGCGGCGAGGCCTCCGGAGACGCCAGGACGGTGTGTGCGAGGTGTGGGGGTCCTGCAGGCCCCTCCGTGGCTGTGCGCTCGGGCGCTGCCCTGCGCATCACACGCCAGGTGAGGGGGCCGGGCAGTGAGTGTAAGGGAGACTGACTGCTCTCCGTGATTCACATTCTGGCTGTTGGGGGGAACCGTGTATCTACCTGCAGAATGTCCCCACGAGCTGTCCGTGTCCGCGAGCGCCGGGGGTCATGCAGCCGCCCCGTGATAAGCTCCTTCTGTTCGAGGCAACAGATTGAGAACCTGTAGGCTGAGCTGACAGCTCAGTTTTCCATCTGCTTCTGATGTGGTTCCTTCTTTCCTGGCGCCCTCTGGCCGCCTTTGTCCTCCTCTGAGGAGGTCCTGGCCTGGGCCCATGGACATTAACACGTTCGGCGCCATGGCAGTCACCGGTGACTGACACTATACTTTCCGTCTGGACCGGTCAGTCCCTGGTGCCGCCAGCACATCAGTGACATCGGATATCACAGGCTAAACCGAAAGGAAGACAAAACAGGCTTGGCGCCTAACGTGTTAAGAGGCTCACTACCTGGGCTCCGGGACCCCCAGCCTCCTGGGCTCCAGGACCCTTGGCCTGGGCTCCAGGACCCCCAGCCTCCTGGGCTCCGGGACCCTCAGCTGCCTGGGCTCCGGGACCCTCAGCGGCCTCGTCTCTGTAAACGCACGTTGTTGCGAAGATGAAGCTGTGCCACCTCGTGATCATTGGGCGGCAGACCTCATGCTGCTCAGTGTGCAGGAACCGAGCTGCCTTGCCGTGTGGCTCCCAGGCACCAGCACCCGGGACCTCACCTCCCGGGAGAGCCCAGCCCAGGCCCAGGTCAGCCACGGGGCCTCCAGGAGCTCCGCTGCTCCCCGGGAGCGGCTCCTCTGGGTCCCTACAGACAGCGGAGTGCCAGGCCCGGGGTCCAGGGCTGCCCGTACAGACGTTGTCAGGGACCGAGGGCTCCCGGGCCGCCCACAGCCTCACCGCCTCCTTCCACCTTTGCACAAAGCCACTTCCCCGTCCATGAGGCACCTATGGGCCCCCCGGTACTTCCTCCTCCACTTTCATTTCCCGTAACTTGTCCCGAGCACATTCTCCGTGCCAGCAGCTCCCACTTCTGCTAACCTGCAGCACTTCCTCCACCCCCACCCCCACCCTCACCCCGTGCCAGGAGCCGGGCCCGCACCTCCAGCCGCCCCGCCGACCTGCAGGGCCGGCTGGGGAGGCAGCAAGAGGTGGGCTCCCCATCGAGCTGGCTGCGTGCTGGAGGCCAGGGGCCTGGCCTGCCCCCTGGGACCTGCTATTCCCACCTCCAGGCAAAGGCGGCAGAGCTCCCGTGGGCGTTCCGGGGAAGCAGAGTTAGGGACAAGCTTGGACCCCAAAAGTGCCTAAGCAAGTGCACTTCCCAGGGAAGTTCCTGAATCAGCCTCCACAGGCAGCACCTCCCAGCTGCCTGCACTGGCAGAACCCAGAACCCAGAACCCAGAACCCAGCGTTAAAGGATGGTTCTCCTGTGGTTTCACAAGCCACTGGCCAAGCAGGTCTCCTTGAATGATTGACAGTCTCCATGGCAACTGCTAAAGCCCAGCTCACCTGAAAGGCCCGCCCCCAGGGCCAGGGCCCCGCTGGCAGACAGTCTGACCGCCACTGGCTTTCAGATCCTGAACAAAGGTGGTTTTGAAACGGCTCATCGCGCGGGAGGTGAAGACATTGTTCCTGAAACCAGGTGCCGAGATGACACATCCTTCCCCGTGGCAGTTGGGCTTCAGCAAGCGGGGCCTGGGCCTGGGGAGCACTAGGTAGTGGGGGGGCGGGGGGGTGTGAAATGGAGGCACCTCAGCCAGGCCGCCTGCACGCACTTCCTGGAGGAACAGGAGCCAGGGGAGTGGCCCCGGGCCCCCCAGGTGGCCGCTGGTTGGGACAGCCCCACAGGAGCGCCCCTGAGAGCACAGACGCCTGTTGTCGGGGCTCAAAACGCTCTCCCTACGCCCTGGCCCATTTGGCCCAGTGGATAGAGCGTGGCCCGAGCACTGAAGGTCCCGGGTTCGATTCCCAAGCACGTACCGTGGTTGCAGGTTCCCTGGCCCTGGTAGGGTACATGGTAGGGTACATGCCAGAGGCAAGCAATTGATGTTTCTCTCTGTCTCTCCCTCTCCCTCCCACTCTCTCTAATAATCGATGGAAAAATATCCTCCGGTGAGGATTAACAACAACAAAAAGCACGTGCCTAAAATTAGGGCAGCACAGCCAGCTTCCCGCTGCCCCCCACCCCCCCCACCCCGCTCGCTGCGGGGCCCTCGCCGGAGCCCCTGTCCATGTTCACAGGGTTGTTTCAAGTGCATTTAAGCAGGAAAGGGATTGAAGGAAAGTCACAGCCACAAGGAGAGCCCGGGGGTGGACCGAGCATCCCCACTGCACGGCCTGCCAGATGCACGACAGTGACGGGAAGGAATCGAAGAGAGAAGGGACACGGTGCCCTTCGTTCCCCCAGGCGGGTCCTTTCTGTTCGCGCAGCGCCGGCCAGCCCCTCCCCGGGGCCCGGGAGAAACGGCTTTAGCGAGAGGGCTCACCCTCGCTCATCGCGGGGACTAGAAATACACGGCAAAGAACCCCCAACATCCGGAGTGAGTGGCTGTGACGGGGACAGGCCCGCTCTCCGTCACAGCCCGTGTTGGGAGACTGTTACCTGCACACACGGGGGCTCCCGGGCTGTGGGGATGGGTAACTCTGGGTCCGTGCCCTTTAGAGGAAACAGGACAGACGGACACGAGGCAAACAATGACCTTCCCTGGGACCAGCGGACAGCAGGGGCCGGAGCTGGTGGGGGGAACCAACTCCTCCCTCTGGGGCTCAAGGGCGGGGAGGTTTGCAGGATGGAGAGGGGGGAGGAGGGGGATAAGAAAAGATGTCACTAGAGCCCTGGCCAGTTTGGCTCAGTGGACAGTGTCAGCCTGCAGACTGAAGGGTCCTGGGTTTGATTCTAGTCAAGGGCACATGCCTAGGTTGTGAGCTCAAACCTAGGGTGTGCAGGAGGCAGCCAAACGATGATTCTCTCATCATTGATGTTTCTATCTCTCTCTCCCTCTCCCTTCCTCTCTGAAATCAATAAAAGTTAAAAAATAATCTATATATATAAAAGGCTAATGTGCTAAGTGTCTGACCATCCGGTCACTATGACACGCACTGACCACCAGGGGGCAGACACTCAACGCAGGAGCTGCCGGTCTGCAGTGACTTGGCAGCAGCGGTTCTCGGGTGACGTACCCCGAAACCAGAGAGGAGGGAGCCCGATTCCCCACGGAGCCGCGCGATTCCACCTTCGGCCGTGGGTTATGTAGTTGCTGGGGCACTGTCAGTCCTGAATCTGGTTACTGCACACTTGCGTTTGTGTTCCACACCCTGTACAACAGCAACTTTGCAGAGTGCCCTCTCACACTCAGGGACCCCTTGGGGGAAGTCCGAGAGCTGGTTTCGGCCCGATCCCCACAGGCCAGGCCGAGGGACCCCACCTGCCGGAGGGACCCCGCTCACCCCACAGACACTGGGGAGGGACCGTGGGAGGTTGGCTCCAGGGCGTGTCCAGCCCCTCTCGCCCAGTCCCGCCCCGCTGGCTGCCTTCTAATTAATTTCCTTTCAATGTGCATGAATCCGTGCACCGGGTCACCAGCAATAATAATAAAAAGAAAAGGCGACACTGGAAGCCCAGAAAGGGGAGCTCCAGCCACATCTGGAGGCGCACGCTGACCTCCACGGTGCCCTGTTAGCAAGCCCGCCACCTCCATGCAGCCCAGGGCAGAGGATCATGGGAAGGAAGGCGACACTGATCCGAGAATCTTCAGGAAAGACCCTAGAAGCAGGACAGCGGGCAGCGTGCTCAGCCAGACTTTCGGGCCTCGCCAGCCGATCCCCCTGACGCCGTTGTTGTCCCTGATGAAGACCCACCGCTGTTTTACAAAGGAGCCCCCGCTCCTGAGAGACCATGGAACACATTTCTGTTTGAACCCGTCACGGCGTGTTTACCGAACACCTCCCCGCACATATCCTGTCGGCGGCTATAAATACCCCGAGAAGCTGCGACTCAGCAGGAGCCGAGGGAGGCTCCACCTTCTGGTTTTCCTGTCCCTGGTCGGTTGGTGCTCGGTGAGAACGTGCACCTTCTTCTTCCAGGACAGGCGCAGCCGCGCGAGCTGCCTCGGGTTTAGTTTCTGCGCAGAGAGCCGCACTGACACAAGGAGGGCGGACCATGGCGCTCGGCCAATGTTTTCTGTGGGAGCTGGGGTCGCACCGTCCCACACACGGAATCCCACACCCAAGTCCAACATGAGCCACACGTCGCTGAGGTTTCCAGCTGGGACAGAGGGGAGGGCACCTGCTGGCCGGCGGCACCAACGGGAGGTCAGCAGCCCAGCCCTGGCCTGGTGGCTCCGTGGGCGGGAGCGTCGTCCCGTCCACCAAAAGGTGTGGTTTGGTCCTCCGTCGGGCCACACGTGGGAGGCAACGGATCTATGTCTCTCTCTCTCTCTCTCTCTCTCTCTCTCTCTCCCTCCCTTCCTCTCTCTAAAAAATAAAAAATCAATTTTAAAAAGTCTCCTTGGGCCTGACCAGTGCAGCTCAGTGGCTGAATGTCGACCTATGAACCAGGAGGTCAGGGTTCAATCCCCGGTCAGGGCACAGGCCCGGGTGTGGGCTCCATCCCCAGTGCGGGGCGTGCAGGAGGCAGCCGATCAATGATTCTCTCTCATCATTGATGTTTCTGTCTCCCTCTCCCTCTCCCTTCCTCTCTGAAATCAATAAAAATATTTTTAAAAAAATAAAGGTGCAGAGTCACATTCACAGAGAACACGAGAGCACACAGACCGGAGGGTCCAAGGTGGCTTTGAGCAAAGCGGCTAAAATCCACTCGGCAAACAGCTTAGCTCCGAGGCCCGCTCTGGTCCCCCGGGCGGCGCCGGACGGCTCGGAGCAGCGTGTTATCAGTGGCGGCAATAAAAGCCCAAGAACTCGCTCTCTGCGGACGGGGAGCCTCCAGCACCAGCTGAGCCGGGCTGGGCCGAGTGTTGACAACAATGTGCACTTGGCCCTGTGCTCCGCTCTGCTTGCCCGCATCACGCCCGGGTGCCCGTGCGGGAGGGGCTGGAACGGCGTCTGCGCCCTGGCCGGGAGGGCGCCGCACCCCGTCGCAGCCTGTGGCTGGCAGAGAGCCGGGCCCTGTGCCCGCCCTCCCAGCGGCTCACCTGACAGCTACAGCGTGGCTTTGGGAAAGGGATCCGGTCAGGTGGACAGAGGACAGTCCCACGGAGGGACCCCACAGCAGAGGCAGGCTCGGGCCCCGAGGCTCAGCTTCCTGGTGACGCTGCCCCTCATCCTCGTCCTTTCCTCGGGTTGGCATGGCGATGGCGATGGCGATGGTGACGGCGACGGCGTCAGTCTCCCCTCGCGTGCATCATCCCACATGGAGGGGCGTCTCGCAGTGGGAGACCCTGGCCCAGCTGCGTTTCTGGGAAGAGAGTGGACACCAAGGATTCTAAGGGGTGACCAGCAGCCCCCCACTTCTCCGTGAAGAGAGACCACAATCCTGTCCCCACGGAGATGCTGAGCGTCCTTCCCGTGGCCCGGCTCTTCTCAGTACAGAGACCCCTGCCCCCCCCCGCGTGGGTCCCGGGTCACACAGCTCTCTTCCTCCGTGAGCCCCTCCAGAGCTGTAAGGAGAGTCAGAATGACTGACCCAGTGATCAGATGGAAAGCACACCCACACATGCACCACAGGACACATGCACACACATGCGCGCACACATGCATGCTATGTACATGTATGTTTTCACATGGTGGGGCTCGCACTGTACCTACAGTGTTACAGGCAATCGTGTGCCCTGACATCACAGCATCGACACCTCTGTAGCATTCGCTCCTCTTCAAGGTGATTTTCAATGTGTTCTTGTTGCTCCCAGGAGCCTCTGCACCACGGCCCGCTGTGGGGAGGAGGGAGGACGCCCCTTCTCAGCCACTCACCTCCGTGTCGGTGCCCTTGGCCGCAGGCCGGCGCCTCCTCAGAGCGGCAGCGTGAGGCCGAGACCACAGGAATTGAGAACTAGGTCGCTGTGGGGGGAGGTCGCTGCGGTTCCATCTCACGGGGCGGCTGGAAAGCCCCCGGCCCCCAGCGCCCGGTCACCAGTCCCAGGAGGCGTGGGTGGTCAGGGTCGCAAGTGCATCCACGTGGGAAACGGGCACCGTGCAGGGCAGGGCGCGGAGTCCACAGATCCCTTCGTGCAGCCACAGTTTCCTGAGCCCCTTCCAGACCCCGGGGCCGCTCAGGCGCTCAGCGCCTGCCGAGCACAGGGCCGGGGGCTCAGAGCACAGAGCACAGAGCCGGGGGGGCCCAGAGCACAGAACCAGGGGGTCCAGAGCACAGAGCCGGGCCCCTCCCCGCCCCCAGCAGCAGCCGGGTGAGCCGGGTGGAGGTGGGGCGGGCGGCGGGCAAGGAGAGCCCGGGCCGTGCACCAGGCCAGCGGAGGCTGCAGAATGGGAGGCTCTGGGAGCTGAAGGATTTGATCCGCTGGTAGGCAGCCCGGCCCCGCATTTGGTAGGAAAGCTGAGCCTCAGGGAGGGGGAGGCCGGCCCAGGCTGCAGGCACCGGCTCCAGAACCTGTGGGCTGGGCAGCACCGAGCCTCCGCCGGGCCCAGGAGGTGACAGGCTGCGCTGGGGCCCACACGTTCCAGGTGACGTCGGGGCACAAGGCCAAGGCCCTGGGTGGGTGCAGGCCCCGCCACAAGGGAGCGACACGCGGAGGAGAAAGGGGAGGAAAGCAGCTCTCGCTCACTCCCACCAAATGGAAGAGGACGGCCAGGGGTCAGCGAGTTCACACCCCCAGGCCGCTCCCAGGCGGCAGGGAGCCAAGGCCAGGACAGAGGCCCACACGGCTGGGCAGGGGTAGGATGTGGGAGGCGGCCTCCCGCTGAGCTGACCAGGAAGGCTTCCTGGGAGAGGAGAACAGTGATTCTTTCTTATTGGTATTGATTTCAGGGAGGAAGGGAGAGGGAGAGGGAGAGAGAGAAACTTCAATGATGAGGGAGAATCGTGGAGCGGCTGCCTCATGCACGCCCCCCACTGGGAATGGAGCCCCCAACCCGGGCCTGTGCCCTGACCGGGAATCCAACTGTGACCTCCTGGTTCATAGGGGTTGACGCTCAACCACTGAGCCACGTGGGCCGGGCAGAGCAGTAATTCTTAGGAGCCAAGCCCCACACGAGGCAAAGCTAAGCCACGGAAAGGGATCGCCCCCTCGGAATAACGTAAGAGGATTCTAAACGAGACGAAAGCCGGCATTCCGTGTGTGAGCTGTCGGGGGTGGAATGGAAATGCCCACAGAGGGAGGGACGTTCTGAAAAGGTGCCTGTCAGTGGTCCTCATGAGGTCATTGTTTTTACTGAATCGTGAACTATGGAGAAGTTCTGTTTTTATTTTAAAAAACAAGAAAACAACGCAAGAGATGACACAGAAATAGGCCACGTGACATGTGTTCCTTCCCGTCGATGTCACGGGCCAGAGAGAGGGCGGCCCCTCATTACCCGCGGGCTCAGCGCCTCTTTGTGTCACCTACACGGGCCCGGGTTTATTTTGCTGCGTCTCTGCTGCCGTTTTAACCATTTCAGAGAACTGCTTCCGCAAGTCCAAGCCGAGTTTAAAGACATGAGACTTGGCCGGCCGGCCGGCGTGACTCTGTGAATGAGCGTCGCCCTATGAACCAGAAGGTCAGGGTTCGATTCCCGGTCAGGGCACGTGCCCGGGGTGTGGACTTGGTCCCCAGTGTGGGGCGTGCAGGAGGCAGCCGATCCATGACTCTCATCATGGATGTTTTTCTCTCTCTCTCTCCCTCTCCCCTCCTCCTGAAATCAATAAAAATAAATTTAAAGAAAGAAAGGAGCCTTGGGCTCGGGGATGGAGTGTCATTGCCCCGATTCCACTGTTCCAAATCCAAGGCGTCACCTGGAGGAGGGAGCTTCCTTAGCCAGAGGCGGGCGCCGAGCCCCTTGACTGCAGAGTCACCCACGATTTCTCTCACCTGCAAACTGTGGCCTCTCAGTACCGCCTCGCGTCTTAAAAGGGGGGACGCTGTTAAAATGACTAATAACGTCATTACCGAGCTAATGGCTGATCGGGTGTCTGGTCAAGGACACCCTAATTCGTGGACCCCCCTGTTCTGAGTTTTGAACTTTGATAGTAATTTGTTAGGGAAACACTTTCTCTCCCGAAACTGCGTTGATGTTTGGGAGGCGTTGGGTTGTTGTTTTTAATCCCATTCTGTTTCTTTTTCTTTCTTCTTTGTGAGGAGGAGGGAGAGAAGCAGCATTTAGAAACCCGTCCTTTGCTGCATGAATGTCTTCACTTCCCAGAGAGCGAGAAAACCATTGTTTCCTGTAATTGGACAGTTTGATTGGACGCAGGTGGCGCCGAGCCGAGGCAGCCGGAGCCACGAAGCCAATTTTGGCGTCAAGCGCGTTTCCTCCCGTCCCCGACTGAAGCAGCACAACATGTAAATCGGCGCCGCAGAAGCCAGCGATAAATTTAGCTCCCGTTCCCCTAACGAGCACCTGGTCTGCCCTGAAGGGCCTTAGCCCCGGGACGGCGTGCGGCGCTGGCGAAGTTGCCCTGAGATGCCCCGCACTCACTCCGCAGTGCTCCTGCGGCCACGGCGCGGGAACTCGTGAGCAACCTGGAAGCATGTGCCATCCCTTTAAAATACCATGAGAATGACCTGGCCGGTGTGGCCCAGTGGTTGGGTGTCGACCTAGGAACCAGGAGGTCATGGTTCGATTCCCAGTCAGGGCACAGGCCCGGGTTGTGGGCTCAATGCCCGGTGTGGGGCGTGCAGGAGGCAGCCGATCCATGATTCTCTCTCATCATGGATGTTTCCATCTCACTCTCCCTCTCCCTTCCTCTCTGAAGTCAATGAAAATGTATTTAAATATGAATATGATTTTGTTTTTCCAGGCGAGGTGGCCTTCGCGTTGCTCACGGTGCATCACCTCGAGGTAATACTGGCTTTCTTTCAATATTTGTGAGTCACAGGCCAAGTCAACGTGGCCCCACGGACGTGTCATGGGTCCTGAGAAGGGACCAAAAGGGGAGGTGGGCACGGCCAGGAGCCCCTGCTCCACCCGCCTGCCCCTGAGCCCTTCCCTCGCTTCTTTCCCGGGCACTGGCTCTGGCACAGTCGCCTCCGCATGGCCGCTGATGAGCAATGATCCTTCATCGCCCACGAGGAGACGGAGGCCATTGGCTTTGACCAAGGCCACACTGTGAGTCAGGAGCAGAGAGGAGCACAGGCCCAGCCCCACTGCCCCCCCACCCCCCCCCACCCCCGCCCAGCGCAGTCCCTGTGGTCCCTCCCTGCTCTGTCCAGGACTCCCAGCCGCCCCGGGGAGAAGCTGGAGGGGGCAGGGCGGGGGGAGGTGGGTCACTCATGCAGACCACGCTGGGCCTGGACCAGTCCGTCTCCTAAAAGCACAAGAGGGGCCTCCAGCACTGGACCGCCCACGGGCACTGCACCCGGGTGGGCGGGGGGAGGGGCACAGGATCACTTTTGTCCTTCTGCCCTCTGAGGGCCGGCAGCCTTTAGCCCCTTTTCACAGATGAGCTAATAAAACGCCCCCAAGGGCCCCACAAGCACCCGAGCTGTCTTGCACCTGAGACACAAAAAAAACTGCTTTGGTCTGTTCTTGGGAGGGAAGGCGCTGCTGCTGGGGACCCCTCACACCCCCCGAAACAACCCCCCCAAGGAGGGCAGGGCTTGAGAGTCCGCGGGAAGGCCTCCCATCCTGTGCAACCTGGCAATTCCTCCACCATCCCCTTGTGGGAAAAACCCCACCAAAAA
>NW_005871911.1:178475-180282 GCF_000147115.1 Myotis lucifugus
TCCTCCCCCTTCTCCTGCTCCCCCTGCTCCCCGCCAGGGCACTTCCGGCCCCGGGTGGGCAGTGGCGCCCAGCAGAGCCGCTCTCGGTGAATGTTATCAGAGGAAACACTTGAGGGCCCAGAAGCAAACAGGCCCCCCTGCACCTGCCGGCACCCACCTCCGCGCCCGGCGGGTCCAGGTGTCCTGGGAAGAAAGGGCCCTTTCAGGACCCGCCGGCGGCTCCCGGGCCAGGTCCCTCCAACAGGCACAGAAAGGGAGACGCCGGGGACGGGAGCTTCCTGGGCTCAGAGTGGGGACGGCCCACGCCCTGCAGCTGTGCCCGGCTCGGGGGCCGGCAGCTGGCGTGGCCTCCGTCAGAGCAGCTGGGCCCGGGTCACCAGGAACCGTGGTTCCTCGCGGGCCCATGAGGGTGAACTGAGGCGGAGCCCGAAGCCGCACGCGTGGCTGGCACTCCGCTCGCAGGGCTGCGGGCTGGGCCATCCCGGGACTCACCTCACGTACACCTGCGCCCCGTCCCCCTCACAGCCAAGACCCTGAGCAGTAACGACCGTCCGTTCTCCTCTGCAGATGGGAGCCCAGGCTCAGGAGGCGAGGCACCTGCCCCGTCCCAGCCGGGGGTGACCTGGCCCGCAGGCCGCCCGGTTCAGTGCCCTCAGCCTCCCCTCCACCAGGCCCCGAGGACAGGGGTGCAGGGGGCACGTCTCCGGGTCAGGGGTGGCAGACGGGGACGTCACGTGCGCTGACTCGTCTCCAGGAAGAGCGTGTTGGGGACATTCATGCTTTCTGTCCAGGCCCAGGGTCGCAGGGGCCTGTCCAGGTCACACGGCCCGGCCCCTGCGGTCACCTCTCCGGTGAAGAAGGGGGTTCACCAGTGGGGGGAGCGGTGGGCCACCTGCACGGAGGTAACCAGCACTGCCGGTGTCAACGTCAGAGACACGCACACCTGCAGAGAGCTGCTGTGCGCTTATTAGAGCCAAACCATCAACAATCGCCAGGAACAGGATCTCAACAGACTGGGAGAATGCTCCGGGGAATGGCGGTTTCGTGCCTTGTTTTATACATGACAGTCCAGTCACAGGAGGGGCCGCAGGTGGGTTACCGGAGCTCCATGGATGAAGGATTAGGGGGGCGGGAGAAAGCAAAGGGGGGTGGCTCTGGGACTGGATAAGCCAATGGTTCTCAACCTTGGCTGCACATTAGAATCCCCTGGGAATCTTTTTAAAATCCTGATTTCTGGGCCTCATCCTCCGGATATTCTGTTTCTTTGTTACTAATGTTGTGGCCTCACCCCATAACAAAGAAACAGCATTTCCGGAGGATGAGGCCCAGAATCAGGATTTTAAAAAGATTCCCAGGTGACTCTAATGTGCAGCCCAGGTTGAGAACCACTGGATAAGAAGGGAAATGACAGACACGTGTCTCTTCTGCAGAGGTGGGTGCAGGTAGTTAACAGCCACAATGAACAACAACGAGACAACAGGAACAGATGACAATACCGCTGAGGGAGTTTGCGGTCTCCGCCCTGAGGGTCCAGAAAAAGGGAAGTGACCCTGACATCTCACCATCGATGCACAAAGGCAACAGGCTCGGTTCAGATCAAAGCTGATCTGTCAGGGAGATGCCGGCCAGGACCGGCCTACCCACCATGAACTGCGGCTTTCATGACAGTTTCCATTGCAGACCCTCCTGTGGCCCCTGAGGCCCCTGGGTCTGCAAGGCCCCCGCAGGCCTCCCCTGGGAAGCCGGGTGAGCACATGGCCCCTCTGTCCAACACAACAGGAGCCAAGGGAGCTCCGCCCCACGTGCA
>NW_005871911.1:180382-187363 GCF_000147115.1 Myotis lucifugus
GGGGTCAGTGGTTAGACACTTCCCAGCATCCCCCTGGAGCCCACGAGGGATGGGCAGGGTGGCATCTCGTCCCAGGGCGCCACTGCCTCCCCGTCTCCTGCTGGGACTGAACTTCCCGGGGACGTGCCCTTTCCTGTGGCCGACTGAGTGCACGGTCACAGGCCCCGGCCCGGGCCAGGTGCTCCTCCCCAGCCCGCCGCACCCGTGGTCTCCACAGCCCGCCGCTCCCATGGCCTCCCCAGCCCGCCGCTCCCGTGGTCTCCACAGCCCACTGCTCCCGTGGTCTCCACAGCCCGCTGCTCCCGTGGTCTCCCCAGCCCGCCGCTCCCGTGGCCTCCCCAGCCCGCCGCTCCCGTGGCCTCCACAGCACCGCCCAGCCCTGGGCAGAGCCGCCGCCTGGAAGAGCCAGAGGCGGCCCGGAAGCCGCGCAGCCCAGCCCTCAGCACCGGACACACTCCGTCCATCCACTGGGCAGCCGTCCACTGTGCTCGGGCTCCCCGCGCGCTTTCCGCCTCCTACTTCGCTTTGATCTTCGAGAGCCCTCAGTGCGCAGCCAAGGGCCCTCGAGGCCGGAAGCACCGGAGCAAAAGGGCTGCTCACAGGAGTGTTGACACGGCCCCCGCTCCCACCCAGCCCGGGAGCTGGACGGTGCCGGGAGGGGCGGCCCGCACCCCCTCGCTCCCCCCACCACCACCGGGGCAGCCGAGGCTCAGCCAAGGCCACACGCACACTGTGGTCGGAGGCCAGGGGACACTGGGACGCTCTCGCTTCCGGATTTATTTATTTTTTTAAGAGACAATGTGCCCGGCTGGCGT
This sequence comes from Myotis lucifugus, assembly GCF_000147115.1. Classification (NCBI taxonomy): domain Eukaryota; kingdom Metazoa; phylum Chordata; class Mammalia; order Chiroptera; family Vespertilionidae; genus Myotis; species Myotis lucifugus. The sequence continues at coordinate 181,198 of NW_005871911.1, forward strand.
GGCTCAGTGGTTCTTATGAATTTGAAAAAAGACAGACACGGTAGAAAAGCTTATGAATGAATGAATGAATGAATGAATGAATGAATGAATGAATACAACGCGTCTGGCACTAGCCAGTCCCCGTCCTCATCTTTGTACTTGGGGGTGATGCTGCATCTGCAGCAGCTCTCTGGGGACCAGGAGGAAGTGAACGTCAAGATGAAAACCAACCCGGTCCTTGGAGGCGGCATGGGAAGCGGGGAGCCGGGGAGCCTGGGAGCCGTGGTCAGCAGCTGCTTCTCATGAGAAAAACAAGCCACTGTTTTCACCAGTGACAGCCTTTCATTACTTCAGGAGACCACCCTGATGACACCACGTAACACGCACGCTTTGCCTGTTCACTTTTATCCAAAACATGTACTCTCCCCCGGGCTCTGCTCTCTCACTCAGCAGGGTGCAGCTTTCCAAATTCAATGTACATTTTATTTATACACACACACACACACACACACACACACACACACACACACATATACATACACACATGTACACACATACACATACACACATACACGCATACACACATATATACACACACAATATACACACATGCACATATACACACACATACATATACACACACATACATATATACACTAGAGGCCGGATGCACGAAAATTGTGCCAGGGGCTTGGGCCTTGCAGCCGTGGCGGCTTGCCCCGGCCCTCACAGCCCCGGCTTCGTCCAGAAGGTTTTCTGGCTGTCCGGTCTAATTAGCATATTATGCTTTTATTATCATAGATTATTGATTTCAGAGAGGAAAGGAGAAGGAAGAGAGAAAGAAACTTCAATGATGAGAGAGAATCATTGACAGGCTGCCTCCTGCACGTGCCCCACTGGGGATCCAGCCCACAACCCGGGCATGTGCCTGACTGGGAATTGAACCGTGACCTCCTGGTTCATACCACTGAGCCACACTGGCTGGGTTTCATTCAATGTATTTAACCTGAACAAAAACAAACGGCTCGCCCACATCTCCCACCCCTACCCAGCCACCACTCTGTTCCCTGTACCATGTGCTCAGTCCGTGTGTCTGTTTATCTGCCCGATGTCCATAGCAGGTTCCCATGTTAGGGAGCACAGGGCCCTTGTTTCTCTCTGACGTACTTCACTTCGCATAACGCCTGGAGGTCGGCCGTGTCGTCACAACGGTGAGATGTCCTCCGTGGTCGTGGCTGCGGGATGTTCTGTTGCACACAGCTCCCTTCTGCTCTGTCCCTTCTATCGGTGGACGCTGGAGTTTTCACACGTGGCGACTGTAATGACACAGCAGCGCACAGGGTGCAATTGTCCTTCTGAGTGTTCTTCTTCAGATAAACACCCGGGAGTGGGCTTGCTGGCCGCATGGCTGACCGGTTTTGATTATTTGGGAACCTCCATTCTGCTCCCCGCCGTGGCTGCACCAGTTTACACCCTTTCCTCCACGTCCTCGCCAGCTCTTGGTGTTTCCAGCCTTCCTGCTGCCAGCCGCTCCCACAGGTGAGGTGACACCTCGCTGTGGTCTTGGCCGCATGTCCCTGGGGAACGGGCTGAGCACCTGTGCCGGTACCTGCGGGCCACCCGCATGTCTCTCCAGAAAATGGCTCCTCGGGTCTCCTGCCCGCCTGGTAACCAGGGGCTCGTCTGCTGCTGAGTGTGGGAGCTGTTTCTGTCTCATGGACGCTCGCCCTATGGCTGTGCGGCTCTCCCCTCAGTTGCCTTTTCATTCCGTTGAGGCCTCCTCTGCTGGGCAGGAGCCTCGCAGTGTGAAGCAGTGCCGCTTGTTTATTTTTGTTTTGTTGCGTTTGTTTAGTGTCAGATTCACGCAAGCGTCCTCAGTCCGCAGGCCCGTCACGAGCAGCTGCTTCCACAGTCCGAGCAGCGGCACCCTTTGCGCGCAGGGACTCACCTGGACGCGACTCATGCGGTGCACAGCAGGCCTGTCCCCTGGGACTCGTCTTTGCTGCCTCTCACCCCCTAGACGGGCCCTCCGAGCCCCCTCTGCCTGCCAGGCCACCTTCCCAGGCCCACCTGGCGTCCCTTTTCCTTCACTTGCTCCCTGCCCAGCCCCGAACCCGGGGCCTCCACTGCCTGCGCCAGCCTGGGCTCCCACTAGCCGGGGGCTGGGTCTGCACCTGTGACTTCCTCCAGCCTCTGGCCTCGGGGACCCAGACCCATGGCTCTACGGGGGCCCTCCCTCCAGCCCACCCCCACCCGCCCCCACCCCGCTGGAGGAGACGCGCTGTGGGCACCTGGCCGGCTCCCCCGCCCGCCCTCCCGCCGCCCCTTCCTGCCCTGGTGAGCGGCCACTCGGCTCCCACAGGAAGCGCAGCGAGAGGCCACACCCGCTGCAGCCAGGCCAGGCCCCCGGTTTCGGCACCTGTAACCAACCTCGGAAATGCACACCAGGCACCAACCTCACACCCCCACCCCAAGCCCGCGCTGACAGAGCAACAAACACCTCTGCTGGGCAGAGAGGGACAGACGGACGACCAGGGACCTAGGAACCTGGGACAGGTGCGAGCATCTGTGGACCAGGGAAGGCAAAGGGTTAACATCCCACCGGGTGGAACTGTGTGGGCTCCCGCCTGTGCCCGCCAGGCATGCTGGGAGCTGATCCCCCGGGGAGGAGGGGGTCTCCCTCTTACCTGGCACATGACCACCACGCCCGGGACAAGAGTGAAACTGTGAAAACCGTGGGAGAGAGAGGAAGCGTGTTCATGGAAGGACAAGGAACGAATCGTTATTATTAACAACAAAGATGCAAGGAAGAGCCCAGCACAGAACCAGCAGGACCAGGCATCTGGTCCCCGGAAACCCATGGGGATGTGGCTGCGGGACATGGGAGCAGCTCCAAAGCGCTCCTGGAGCCAGAGCTGATCAGTGTGAGCAACAAAACAAGCCTGGCTGGTGTGGCTCAGTGGTTGGGCGTCGACCTGTGAACCAGGAGGTCACGGTTCGATTCCCAGTCAGGGCACATGCCCGGCTTGCGGGCTCCATCCCAGTGTGGGGCGTGCAGTAGGCAGCCGATCCATAATCCTCTCTCATCATTGATGTTTCTCTCTCCCCCTGAGATCAATAAATATATATATAAACAAACTACAGCAAAGCACATTTAAAGAAAAATAGAGGCAGAGACGTCTGGCTCTCCGTCGGGCACTCGGCAGCCTGCTGGGAGATGCTGGTGTGTGGAGCCCACCTCCGGTCAGCGAAGGAGAAGGCCTGGGCAGGGCCTGAGCAGCGAACACTCCTGAGTTCCCACAATGCTCCGGGGCGGTGGGGGCCGAGGCCACGAGCCAGGTGCCACCTGAGTGAATCCACGGGCTTCCGGGAGTCCGCGGCAGTGCGCACACATTCCCGCTCTGACAAAATGAGCAAGAGCTGCGGGCTGACCTCCCAGCCACGTCTTTAAAGCTTTCATTGTCGGCGGGTCCCTGCCCTCCGCTCTGGGAGGCGGTGTAGCCAGGTGCTGGGGGTTCACGTTTCCTCGGGGTGTGAACATGCAAAGCGGCCTGGCCAGCTGGGAACACAGGTGTCCACTCCCTCCAGCGGGGGTCACTGTGGCCTCAGGGCCAAGCCGGCCCTCCTGCCACCGCCGGCCTCCCAGCCGACAGGACACTGGGCAGGACTTCGCTGCGCCCCGGGCGGCCGGTCCCCCAGCCGCTCTGAGGCCGCAGTGGGCCCAGGATGACCTGGCCTCCGGGCCGGACGGAGGGGAGGCGTTTCCGAGGGGCGGGCTGGCCCCCCGCCAGTGGGTCCCCGGTCCCATGGGACACACACCTGCGCAGGTGAGGGAAGAGGTGTGTGTAACAGTGTGTGAAAGAGAAACTGGCTGCACCATAAACAAGCAGCTGCTAACACAGGTGTTTACAGGCGGAATCATTTCCCGGCTGCTCCCTCCCAACCCGCTGTCCGTCTCTGGTGGCGCCCGCGGGACTTCCCTGTTGGCAGAGGCGCGGGAATGGCCCGTCGGGGTGCACTGCACGAACGGGGTCACAAGCGGCTTCAGGTGGCTCACCCCCGGGTTCCCGGCTGGAGTCACGTTCATGTCTGTCACCTGCTCAGACGGCCCGGCTGCTCGCGCTTCCTGCTCGGCCAGCGCTGGCTGCTTCTGGCCATTCTCTCCCTCCAGCTCCTCTCCCCTGGGAAGGTCACCATTCCCATGTGAGGGTCACTGGTCCGAAGTCACAGAGCTTGTAGGTGGACGCCGGGGCGGGCAGCAAGCCTGGGCGGGTCCAGAGCTGCCGCTGGAAGGGGCTGCAGACGGGCCCAGGGGACCCGGACACTCAGGGCCCCATGCTCCCTGTGGGAGAGACACGTGCCCTGCAACACGGGCGCACTCGGTTTGTTCTGCCTCCTGGAGGGTGGCCCTGCCCGGCGGGCACAGGAGGCCGCGTGTGAAATGACAGAAGAGAAACTCGCCCTCCCGGAGCTGCACCCCTAAAAGCGCCGCCGGGCACCCGCCGGGCATTCCCGCAGCGTGAAGTCTTCAGGGGAGAGGGGCCTGAGCACACGCCACCCTGGGCGGGACCTGCGGGGAGGAGGGGACTGGGTGGCGGCCAGTGCGTCCGGGTGGGTAGCTGACGGCCTGCGCACCTGAGAGGACACATCCTCATCCTCGGGGACCTGCTCTCGGATCAGCCAGGACCCCCCAGGGTGAGGGGGAGCCGGAGGGGCAGGGACAGAGTGAGAAGGGGGTGGGGGACCCTCGTTTGTGGGGAGAACAGCCCTGGCCACACGAGGGACAGGTGTAAGGAGACCAGAGGCCAGCACTGGACACTGAGCACAGGCCGAAGCGACGGTAGCCTCTCCCTTGCCCTGTCATCGGCCTCGGCCAAGCCGGTGACCGTGGCAGCTTGGGGGACGCGGGGGCTCTGTCCCCCTGGATAGGGCAGGACTGAGCGAGCAGCCAGCAGACACTGACCAGCGGGCAGGGGCCACTAACGGGGAGGCCTAACGGCTGGGGCGGCGGGTGAGCAGGAGGGGGCCCCTCACTCCCAGAATTCTCAGGGAAGCCCGGGAGGGGCTGAGCTGCCTGCAGGCACCCAGGACGAGGGCCCGCCCGTGGCGAGTGGAGAACTTGGGGCATTTGCCTTTCGCAGCCTTGGGTGGCGCTCTCTCTACAGACCAGGGGGAGACACTGTTCCTGCGGCGAGCGGCGAGCCCCCCCCCGCCCCCCGCCCCGTCCAGCTGGGAGAACTCGGTTTCCAGACGGCGGTGGAGAAACCACTGGTCAGCCTTGCCGCCCTCTTTGCCTCACTCACCGACCAGCCCACTGCACAGATGAAGAAGCTGAGGGTCAGAGAGACCCCGGGACAGTCACGGGCGCGCCTGCATCGTGAAGGCCGTGCAGGGTGGAAGGTCAGGGGTCTTCCATCTCCGCGACGCGCTCTCCGGGCGGGAGAGGCCCAGTGAGCCGGGCGGAGGACGGGGGTGAGGCTGCCCCTCCCTCCAATCCCTTCGCTCCTCCAGGGCCAGCTCCACCGCCGCTGGCAGAGGGGCCACGGGCACGGACACCCACGGAGCTCCCCGCCGGGGCTGAAAGGTTTTCCGTTCGGATGTGACAGGATCTGTGACGCGCCCCTGGAAGATGGATGATGCCTAATTAGACATTATTTTATGTCGTTCCAACAAGATGACCTCATGTAATCACAGACCTGCCGCAGGATTGGAAATAACTGGGACGAGGGAGGTTCTCTCCGCCCCCCACGTTGGAAGCTCCGGGCTTCACGCTGACGACCTCCGCCTCGGGCGCCTTTCGGAGGGACAGGCAGCCCAGCCCAGGGACACGCGGCCTGTCCAGACATGTCTCAGCCAGCGAGTGGGTGTTCACGGCCCTGTGCCCCCCGGGCACCTCCAGCAAGGAAATGACCCTCCAGGGAGCGCACCAGCCCTTGGACTCTATCTGCTCAGGGACACACCGATGAGCAAACACCCACACTCACACACGCACATGCTCACGCACGCTCACACACACTGACACACACATGCTCACACACTGACACACACATGCTCACACACAGGCTCACGCACGCTCACACACACTGACACACACATGGACACACACACACTCACACACACTGACACACACGCACACACACATGCTCGCACACACACAGACACATTCACACATGCTCACACATGGACA
>NW_005871912.1:0-21624 GCF_000147115.1 Myotis lucifugus
CTTCCTCTACCCCTAGACAGAGAGCTTCCCCTACCCCTAGACATGAGAGCTTCCTCTAACCCTAGACAGAGAGCTTCCTCTACCCCTAGACAGAGAGCTTCCTCTAACCCTAGACAGAGAGCTTCCTCTACCCCTAGACAGAGAGCTTCCTCTAACCCTAGAGAGAGAGCTTCCTCTACCCCTAGACAGAGAGCTTCCCCTACCCCTAGACAGAGAGCTTCCTCTAACCCTAGACAGAGAGCTTTCTCTACCCCTAGACAGAGAGCTTCCTCTACCCCTAGACAGAGAGCTTCCTCTAACCCTAGAGAGAGAGCTTCCTCTAACCCTAGAGAGAGAGCTTCCTCTACCCCTAGACAGAGAGCTTCCTCTAACCCTAGACAGAGAGCTTCCTCTAACCCTAGAGAGAGAGCTTCCCCTACCTCTAGACAGAGAGCTTCCTCTACCCCTAGACAGAGAGCTTCCTCTACCCCTAGACAGAGAGCTTCCTCTAACCCTAGAGAGAGAGCTTCCTCTAACCCTAGAGAGAGAGCTTCCTCTACCCCTAGACAGAGAGCTTTCTCTACCCCTAGACAGAGAGCTTCCTCTACCCCTAGACAGGGAGCTTCCCCTACCCCTAGACAGAGAGCTTTCTCTACCCCTAGACCAGCGGTTCTCAATCTGTGGGTCGCGAACCCTTTGGCGGTCAAACGACCCTTTCACAGGGGTCACCTAAGACCATCCTGCATATCAGATATTTACATGACGATTCATAACAGTAGCAACATTACAGTTATGAAGTAGCAACGAAAATAATTTTGTGGTTGGGTCACAACATGAGGAACTGTATTTAAAGGGCCAGAAGGTTGAGAACCACTGCCCTAGACAGAGAGCTTCCTCTACTCCTAGAGAGCTTCTTTGGAAGAACCAATCAGAAGTCAGCAGGATATATATATATCCCTAGACAGAATGCTTCCACAGCAACCCACTAGGGTCCCTCCATGCTAGAGGGAGTCTGTCTATCTCTCAACAAACTTCGCTTTTGTTTTCACTTACCTCTTTGTCCATGAACTCATGCTTAGATTTCGAGAGACAATGAACCTGGATCCGAACACAGCAATTTGATTTCAATACCACACAGAATTTGTCTCTCTCTGGTTGGCTTATTTCACTCAGCATGATTCCATCAAATTCCATCCACGTTGTCACAGTGGCAATAATTTCTTCTTTTTGTGCCTGAAATATATATATATATATAATTAAATATGTTTTTATTGATTTTAGAGAGAGGAAGGGAGAGGGAGAGAGAGAAACATCAATGATGAGAGAATCATTGATTGGCTGCCTCCTTCATAGACCCGGAATCAAACCATGACCACCTGGTTCATAGGTTGACACTCAACCACTGAGCCACACTGGTGGGGCCTGATTAATATTTTTTTTCATATGCACATGCCACATTTTTAAATCCAATCATCTGTCAGATGGTAGAAAGGATTTCCCTACAGTTTTCAAAGGGAGCACCGCCTTCTAGTACTGATGCTTGATTTCAGACATCTAGCCTTTAGAACTGTGAACAATGAATTTCCATTGTTTTAAGCCACCCAGTCTGTAGTCCTTTGTTATGTCAGCTCTAGGAAACTAATATATCGGACCTTCTTTGCTAGTGAGACTAGGTTCTAGCGAAGTTACTTAGATGAATAATTTAACACCTCGGAAGAAGACCTTCTCCCAGAGATCATTCATTTCTTTCCAAGGTGATTCGTTTCTGCTTCTGGTGGTTCCTGGCTGCTGTCTGTCTTAGTCTGTTCAGACTGCTAGACTATCATAGACTGGATGGCGTATAAACAACAAAAATTTATTTCTCATAGTTTTGGAAGTTTGAAAGTCCAAGACCAAGGTGCCAGCAGATTCAATGCCTGATAAGGGCTCACTTCCTGGTCCATGTCATAGTTGGCCATATTTCCATTGTGTCTTCACACGACAGAAGGGATGAATGGCAGAAGGGGTAAGGAAGTTCTTTGGGGGTCACTTTTATGTATTTTTTAAATCCTTACATAAGGATGAGGATATTTTTCCTATTGATTTTAGAAAGAGAGAACGGGAAGGGGGATGGAGGAGAGACAGATAGGGAAGAGAGAGAGAAACATCCATGTGACAGAGACATATCGATCAGTTGCTTCCCACACAGTCCCAGACTTGGGACTAGGACCGGACCTGCAACCCTGGTATGTGCCTTTGACCAAGAATTGAACCTGTAACCCTCCAGTGTGCAGGCCTATGCTCTAACCACTGAGCACACTGGCCAGGGCTCTGGGGTCATTTTTAAAGGGCACTGATCTCATTCATGAGGCCTCTACCCTCATGAGCTAATCACCTGCCAAAGGCCCCACCTCTGAATACCATCACAAGAAAACATTTGAACTTTGGTGGGGACACAAAAATTCAGCCCATAACAGTGGCACTACCTGTCCAACACAACTTTAAACTGGTTCAAGGCTTAAAGATTTCTGACCACCAAGAGCATGTGTGCCTAGGCTGAAAATTAATATGAAGGTGGTTCTTCCATGAATGTAATACCGCAGTAGTAGTTTTCCTCTTTTAGTTGAGAATTATTTTTTAAAGTATATTTAATTTTGCTGTAGATTTTTATTGATGTTTTAGCTTCTACTATCATTTATAATTTTTATGTTTAGAAAAATGTTTCTGAATGATGAAGAGCCTTAACATTCACACATTACATCCCTAAGCCAACAATGCAAGCCTAACAATGGAGTGTCAACTTCTAGTAAGACCACCAAGTCTATAATTCTTTGCAGTGAGACTAAATAGCAGATACAATGGGAGAGCAAGAGAGTGACACTGGAGGTAGCAGGTGCATGTGGATCTCAGTGCTACAAGCTGAGCTATTGGAGTGGGGCTGAGGCTGCTATTATTGAGGGTTGAATGCTTCGGGCTCAATCCTAGAGCAGTCTGTGGTATATTTGAAACAGTATCACAAATAACAGGAGCTAAAAGTATATTGTTTGGGGAAGAGGGATTGATTGGAAGGGGGTGTGAGAGTAAGTCACACCGAATAATTGTTGACATCATGTACCTTAGAATCAGACGAATACAAGTTTGCATCCCAATTCCTCAAAGTTCTAACTCTGTGGCCTTAGGCAAATTACTGATTCACTCTGAACCTCAATTTATTTATCTGTAAAATGGAAATAATAAAAGGGGTCTACTTCAGGGAATTGTTTAAAGGTTGATTGGGATTCAGTGCATATAAAGCTCATGGTATGATGTAACATACATGGCAAGCACATGACAAATGTTACCAATTGTTATATTAGTGACAACATTCGTGGTCTCCTACTAGGAACTTTGTGTATTACTTCATTTAATCCTCCCAGCAACCTGAAGAGGGGATAGTACTCTCATTCCAAAGGCAAGAATACTGGGGTCCAAAGGGGTTCAGTAGCTGCTAGTATCAGGAGAGCAGGTCTATTCTACAAAGTCCAGAAGAGGGTAGGCTCTCACATGGACGATGGGAGTAATTCACTGAGGAGGACATGAGAGTCCAAGGGCTGCACTACACAACCTCTCCAAATTCCTGTCTTTCCTCCTCTCTCCCACTAGGCTGTCATCTTCTAAGGTCCTGGCCCAGAAGCTAGTGGTAGGGTGCATCTTCCCAGGGGCCCCCGGGCCCTCCCAGCACAGCACAGTGGTCCCGCCCCCTCTCAGAATCATTATGGGACTCCCACAGCACGGTCTCTGTGGCCCTCACTAACAAGGCCCCGGGTGAGAATTACGCTGTTCCTGAGAATTCATTAAGAATTTGACGTTTGAAAAGGTTTCTCCAGTTTTTGCCTCCTTTCTTGGGTTTCTCCCTCATCTCCAGCTTCAGAAGTCAGCTTGTCTCTGCCCACAGGTCCTATGTGGACTAGACATCTGAGAGAGCCAAGTTCCCTGGGTGACAAACAACTCCCCTATGTCCTAGGCGTTAAGTGGAGTTATTACAGTAACTGCCCAAATTATCCCTGCAGATTAATATGGAAAGGGGGGTAGGAATGTTTGGAAAATTTCTAAATCACCACAGAGTCATGAGGCCCCACTGCTTGGCCGCTGTAGTATTAATTAGGGCTTGTATTATCTCCTGTCCTTAGCTCTCCCCTTATTCTCTTCCTCCTTCTTGGGCTAATTTTGAGGTCCCACGAGGATAAGCCTACGGTGGAGAAATCCATGTCAGAGATGGTCTCAGCCTCTTTATCTCATTTCCATATATATAGCCCCTTATCTGCCTCCTGAGTAGCTGACGGAGCTTGGGCAGGCTGTTGCTCCTTTTACATCCGTTTCCATAAAACATTGCTGGCCTCCGCACCAACACAAGGTGAGTTCTTCCGTGGCCCTCCCTCTGCTACCATGTAACAGGGAAGGGACTTTAGTTGTTATTGAGTAGTAAAACCCCCTGGTTTATAGATGCAGCAACCAAGGTCTCACAAGCAAAAATCAGAGGCTTGCTCAGGATGACATATCAGGTGAGTGAAAGACTGGGACTATGACCCAGAGATTGGAGTTCCTCCTCCAGGCATCTTTACCAGTTCCCTCTCTTTTAGATGAAAGCTAATTATTTTAAAATTTTTTATTAATTTTTATTCTGTAATGGGTGAACAGGATGAGATTCAGTGTTCCACTTTCCTTATTGGGAACTCAATCTTTATTGGGCAGCCTGACCAGGTCGCTAAGACCAACCTTAGTGCGTGAAGGACCTAGTGGAACTTCAGAGCAGGGTGTGGTCACAGCATAATAGACAACCTGAAGCACAGAATTGCAGGACCCTAAGAGTAGTGGTCTAGAAGGGATCCCTTGACTCTGATCACTCTTGTGATTTCATCATCACGGGTGTCCTGGGTGGATAGCCCAGAATTTAGAAGTTATTTAGAAGTTCTCATGTAAGCTTCATCCTTTATTGACTAAAGACTAGTCAGCAGCTCATGACTATTTCTTCTGTTATAGAAAATATATGGAAAATTTATATAAAACTGTGTCAGTGTGTGGATTGCTACCACTGTATGCCCCATATAGACACAAGGAGCCATCTCTACAGCACTAACCTTGTGCCTTTTACACAACTCTACTGCCTCCAAATCATATCAATTCTTCAAAGTCCAGCACAAATCCCAACCTGTCCAGAAGCCCTTTCCTCACTTCTGTAGGCCACAATGATGCCCTCTTTGTCAGAATATATTAATTTATCTATGAATGGAACATAGCTAAAATGAATTTATGTATATACTTCTTAAAGTTGAATCAGATTTGAATCTTATCCTAAAATGGACAGTAGGAAGTACACTGAGTCGCTAACTGATTGGGCCAGCAGGTGAAGTGGCGAGTACCATATAGAAGACAAAGTGCAGCTGGAACGTTGAAGATGTAAATATCACTTTAAGATGGGCACAGATCAGGGAGGTATTTCTGGAGGGGGGAGCATTTGAGCTCAGAGAAGGAAATTCTATATAGAGGAAATAGCATAGTAAAGATGGGGATATAGGAAGTCACAAAGTTTGAAATCTGATGACATGCAGTCGCTGACTGTGACCTTGACCCTCCCAAGGCACTCATTTGGACTTCAGCTACTGCAACCTGGGGTCTACAGGGGTACAGCTACAGTGATTGTGGGACTGGGTCTTTGAGTCGTAAGAATGAGTCAGAAATAGATTTCGAGAGAATTGCAGGAGAAGGACATGGCCTTATGATCCTTGAGATACCCTGGTTTTCTTAGAGCAGTGGTATGTGTAAAGGTTAAGGGCAGGCTCTGGAGTCAGACTACATGGGTTAAAATCCTGCCTCTGCCATTTGCTTTATGTGACTTAAGACCCACCCCCGGCGGGATTAAAAATGGTATTCATCTAATAGGGAGGTTGTGAGGAATAAGTGAGTTAATACATGCAAAGCACTTAGACCTGTACAGGGTGCCTAGTCCAGAGTCAGTGTCTTGGTAACTGTTAGCTATGATTATTATCAGGGAATGCTCCCAGGAAAGTCTGTCAGTATTAAAGATATTGGGGTAGCCTGTGCAGTAGAAATCACAGGGGAAGTGGTTTCTGGTTTCTCTTTTGTTCAGTTAGTTTATTGCAGTGGTTCTCAACCTTCCTAATGCCACGACCCTTTAATAGAGTTCCTCATGTTGTGGTGACCCCCCATTTCATTGTTACAAATTGAACATAATTAAAGCATAGTGATTAATCACAAAAACAATATGTAATTATATATGTGTTTTCCGATGGTCTTAGGCGATCCCTGTGAAAGGGTCGTTCGGCCCCCAAAGGGGTCGCGACCCACAGGTTGAGAACCACTGGTTTATTGTGATGTGGCACTGCAACAGTAACTTACTCCAGGCTCACTTTGCTCTAGTGTCTAGGAGATCCATCTGCCACCAGAACTATGATTCCCAGCATTCCTGGTGCTCCCCGTGCTCTGGGCTTCCGCTTCGGGTCCTGGGGCTGCCATCAGAACTACTATTCCCAGAATTCCTGGTGCTCTCCACGCTGGGAGAGCACCGAGGGAGCCATGTCCCCCCAAGCTGCCAGCTCTCCCACTTCTGCTTTTCTGTGTATGCAAATTAACCACCATCTTTGTCAGGTTAATTTGCATATTCACCCTGATTGGCTGGTGAGCATAGCAAAGGGACGGTCAATTTACATGTTTCTCTTTTATTATATAGGATATTATATTATATTATATTAATTATATTATATTATATTATATTAATCAGTGTGCCTATGTGTATTCTTTTTCTCCTTTTCAGTGTAAACCAAAGCATACTATATTCATCCTACAAGTTGTATTTTACATTTAATAATATGGCTTTATAGCTTTCACATTAGCACAGACAGAGCTGTTTTCTATAGCTGCATAGTATTCCTTTGTAAGGATATACCATTATGAATTTAGCCAGTCCTCTGTTAAAGAACAGTTAGGTTATTTTCAATTAGTTGCTATTACAAACAGTGCTGCAACAAACAGCCTCATGCATATGTCACTTTTTAAATGTGCCCATATATCTGTTAGATAAATTCTCAGAAGTGGAATTTCTGGGTGAAAGGACAAACACACTAGTAATTTTGAAAAATATTGCCAAATTTTCCTTGTTCCTTTTCAATTCTACCTTACAACTTACCATGCAAATTCCCCTTGTGGCCAACCCTAACCTGGAATCATACAGAGAATGGAATTTGGGAATGTAGTTCCACCTTAGCTAATTTGCTGGAAGTTTTAAATTTTTATAGATCAGTCAATTTTGGTTATTTTTAAGTTTTTTCTATATTTTGAGTCATCCTTATACTATTAAAATTCCACATTTCCCCCCAATAATTTTAATTTTGCATTTAAATATTTGATCCATTTAGAATGTTATTTTTGCAAAATATATGAGGTACATATACAACTTATGTTTTTCCAAGATAGCTATGTTATTGCTTCTATTCATAGTACTTATTGCATAGTACATTTTCCCATTCATTTAAGATGCCACTTACCTCATGTATTAAATTCCAACATTACCTTAGGTCTATTCCTGGACTTGTCATTTTTTTAAAGCTTATAAAATGTCATTTTATTTTCATTTTTTCTTAGCTTTTTTGAAGTATGACTGACAAATAAAATTAAAATATGCTTGAAATGTACAACATAATGATTACATACATTTACATTGTGAAAGGATTCCTACAATCAAGTTAATGAACACATCTATCACCTCACATAGTTACATTTTTTTTTTTTTGGTGAGAACATTTAAGTTCTCTTAGCAAATTTCAATGATGCAATGCAGTATTATTAACAACTAGAGGCTCGGTGCACTAATTTGTTCATGGGTGGGGTCCCTTGGCCTGGCCGGTGATCGAGGTCAATCGGGGCCGTCTCACCCAGTCCTGATCAGCCAGACCCCAGCAGCAAGCTAACCTACTGGTAGGAGTGTCTGCCTCCTCGTGGTCATAGTGACTGGCTGAGTGGTCAACCGAACAGTCGACCAATTGGTCGGACACTTAGCATATTAGGCTTTTATATATATAGATAGTCACCATCTTATACATTTAATCCTTAAACTTCATTCTTCTTTTAACTAAATGCACCCTTTTTCCAGCCTCTCCCCATTTCTTATAGTTCTTTTCTAATTTCTTGATTTGATTTTTTAATCAATGTTCTTTCTTTTTGTTAATATATTTACTTAAGGTTATACATTTTCTTCTGAACATTGATTTAGTGATAATTCTTTAGTGTGTATTGATTTCATTATCTCCCCTTTTCCTCCCACAGACATTATTTATTTTTAGTTTTGATTCCCTCTTTGGTCCAACTGTTTCTTAAAGATTTTTTAAAATATTGGGATTTATTGGTAAAAATTGTTTTCCTTTAAATTGGATTGTGATTAAATATTATTGTCTGAATTATTTATGTTTTAAGGATTTGCTAAATTTCTGGTGTATATATGCTCTTTCGGGAGGGTGAATTTTTTATAGGCATTTGAATAAAGTGAGTATAAGAGAAAAAAAGAAAAAGATGAGCATATCAGTTCTACCTCTTGAATAATTAATTATATTGATGTCTTTTATAGCCTTACTTTTCTGTCAAAGTAACTCTATTATAAAAGTCACTAAAATCCACTAGCTATTATTCTATTTCTGCTTGAAATCCTGCACTTTTGGCTGTACATATCAATACCAGATATTGGGAGCATTCATTTGCATAACTATTATGTCTTCTGGTACATAATAGGGGTGAGTTACTTTAGCATTTCCCTGTCTGTAATCAATGTAGATAGGTAACAGACACTGTTTTCTTTATCTCTCACCCCAGCTTTCTGTTTTGTCTACAGCCTGCAAATACAGCCTGCCTGTGAGATTTGTCATTTACCTCTCCCCTGCTTCTTGAATCCAACTCAGGATCACAGAGGTAATGATGCCATACTATGCACCCTACACCCATTATTGCAAAGAAGGGCTTTTGGTTTTATTCCCTAGTGAGTGCCCTTTTGTTATGGAAATTATACTTGTCTAGATTTTACTATGGTCATGGATTTTTCTCTTTCTTCCACTTTCCTATTTAACCTCCACTATTCTTGAAGTCCTCTGATCTAGTTTGTGCATTAAGAGTTTTGGATATTTACTAGTTTCATTGAAGATAGAATCTAATTTGTATTCTTGTTTTGTCTGTATTGAGAAGAGATTTGAGAAGAGAAAATTCCAGATTTACTCTGCTATATTTAAATCAGAAATACACGTTCTACTTGTTTATTTTTCCCAAGGGTTTTGCCCTTCATAATCTCTACTAATAGATTCTTTCAGCTAATACAGGGAGAGAAGTCCAGAATGATGATGTCACCTGTCCATGTACCTAAGAATGAAGAAAGACATTGAGGTAAATGTCACAAGAGAGTTAATAGCTGTGGTGTGTCTTTGGGAGTAGGAAAGTCCTTACTTGGAGAGCGGGTACTGAGTAAAAGCCTCAGCATATAGAAAAAATATTTTTTTTCTTTTTGAATAAATATATCAAGAGGAATGATTCTTTATCTCCTTGGATGTTTTCCTGCAGGAACTAATGCAGCCAAAATCTGGGGCCAATGGAACAACTATTACTGAGTTCCTTCTATTGGGTTTGGTGGAGACACCAGAGCTGTGGCCTCTTATCTTTGTGCTCTTCCTCTTTGCCTACCTGGTCACAGTTGGGGGCAACCTCAGCATCCTGGCTGCCATCTTGATGGAGCCCAAACTCCACACCCCCATGTACTTCTTCCTGGGGAACCTATCAGTGCTGGACATTGGGTGCATCACTGTCACTGTTCCCTCAACGTTGGGCCGCCTCTTGTCCCACAAGCGTGAAGTTCCCTATGGAGCCTGCCTCACACAGCTTTTCTTCTTCCATCAGTTGGCTGGTGTGGACTGCTTCCTGTTGACAGCCATGGCCTATGACCGATTTCTGGCCATCTGCCGGCCCCTCACCTACAGCGCCCGCATGAGCCATTCAGTCCAGTGGATATTGGTGGCTGTGTCCTGGGCCTGTGCCCTCACCAATGCACTGATCCACACTATTGCCCTAACTACACTCAACTTCTGTGGTCCCAATGAAGTCAACCACTTCTACTGTGACCTGCCACAGCTCTTCCAGCTCTCTTGCTCTAGTACCCAACTCAATGAGGTGCTGCTCTTTGTTATGAGTTTCGTAATGGCAGGTGTACCTGTGGTTCTCATCATCACCTCCTACATCCACGTGACAGCTGCAGTGCTACGGATCCGCTCAGTGGAGGGCAGGAAGAAAGCCTTCTTCACATGTGGCTCCCATCTCACTGTGGTTTGCCTCTTCTATGGAACTGGTATCTTCAACTACATGCGTATGGGTTCAGAGAAGGCTTCAGGCAAAGATAAAGCTGTTGGAATTTTTAACACTGTCTTCAACCCCATGCTGAATCCAATTATCTACAGCCTCAGGAACCCTGATGTGCAGGGTGCCCTCTGGCGGGTAATCACAGGGAAGCGGTCACTGACTTAATAAGGGTTCCACTGTCACTTCCTCCTATTCTTTTTTGGACTCAAGGAGAAATCCTCTGGGGGCAGTAACTAGGACAAACGATTCAGAACTGCTTCTATTTCTCTGAGCATAAGGATTTTTTTCTTTTTTGGTAGGGGTAATAGTTATTGCTTCCCAAAGAACCCCTGCCCAAGTATAGTTTATAAATATGTAAATTAATGCTGTCAGTTCCCTTGACAAATTATAACTTCAGTCACTGTGAGCTCCCTTCTCTGGGTAGAAGTGAAACCTTGGAAGCCCTGAATGCCTACAGGTTCAAGTCCCATAGGAAATGACTCTTTGGTTATAGCCTGGGTTTCCCAAATATTCCTGCAAATTCTCCCCACCAGAGGGTCATCTGATTCCCTGGAGTTCAGGTATAGTTGGTCTGTTAATAAAACATAGGCCCAGAAATCAGGATTATTTTATTTGTCTCGTCAGGCTTCTATAAGTCTAAAAATGCAGTGCATCTCTTTCTATCACACAAAGATGCCCTGGAATATAGAGGGGACAAATGGGAACTAAATGGTCATGTGTTCTCTAGTAACTCTGGAGAGCATGATTCCTGTGTGCAAATTAAAAAGAAATCCTCATCTTAGGATATGTTTAATGATTTTACAGAGAGGGAAATAGAAAGTGAAATATTGGTGTGAGAGAGAAACATTGTTCGTTTGCCTCCCATAGGTGCACCCACTGAGGTTCAAAGACACAACCTAGATATGTGCCCTGATTGGAAATTGAACACACAATCCTGAAGAATGTCAGAAGACACATTCTTCTTCTGTGTCCTCAGAGGTAGGCCCACTGACCTCAGTCCAACTGCAGATCTTGAAGTGACCCCATAATCCAGCTCTTACCCTTTGAAGCATAGGCTAGGAACACTTTTGCCCACCCAGTGACTTGGAGGAAGACAGGGTCTCACAGGTAGTTCTGCCAAACTCGGTCTGACTGTGGTTCTTGCAGAAGCCCTATAACCAATATTGTATTTCAGAGAGACATCTCAGCAGTTTATTGGGACCAGCTCCAGGAATCTCTGCCAGAAGATTAAACCCTTAAATCCTGAAAAGTGCCCCCATGTCAATAAACTCTTCCTGTTCAGCCTTACATTCTATCTACTCCTTCATTCCTCATGACCTGTTCCCATGTTGCTCCTGTATAAACTGTAGGAACTTCCAGTTTATGCCATGATATAGTAGCCAGTGTATTAGTTTCTTATTACTCCTTTATCAAATTACCATAAAGTTGGGGACTTAAACCAATAGGAATTTATTTGCTTATGGTCAATTCAAAATGAGACCTACAGGGCCACCTTCAAGATGTCAGCAGGGAAAATTCTTCCTGGAGGCTCCAGGGGAGAATCCATCCTTTGTCTTGTGGCCACATCACTCCAATCTCTGCTTCCATCATCTTATTGCCTTTTTCTCTTCTGTAATAAAATAATTCTATTTGTCTATTATAAGGACTCTTGCTTTTTGGGCTCTCTTGGTAAATCTAGGACAAGCTCCCTAGCTGAAGACCCTAACAATCTACAGTCTTTTTCACCATATCAAAAGTTGATTTTAGGAATTAGGACCTGGATATGTTTGGGGCCATTATTCAGCCTGCCACAGCCAGCTATGGGAATTCTTTTCAGGAGATAATTATTTTCTCTTGGATTATAGATGGGATTTTCTTATGCCTAGACCTAACCCTAATTTTTCTGGAGGCACTGAGGACAAATCGGATTGACAGCTGGCTGACCTGGGTCCATCATTCTGTTTCTTCAAGACTTCTAAGAAAGTTAACAAAAACCACCCTTTATTTTTAATACTCCACTATTCTTGTAAGCGACCAAACAACCAGTTGACTGGTCACTATGATGAGCACTGATCACCAGCAGGCACATGCTCAACACAGGAGCTGCCCCCTGGTGGTCAGTGCTCTCCCACAGCCAACATCCTGTGGCCAGTAAACCTCTTGTGGTCCCTCCCACTGGCTGGCTCTGATAGACCCTGATAGGACTGGGCGAGGCAAACCCGATTGGCCCCAATCACAGGCTAGGCCAGGGGTGGGCAAACTTTTTGACTCGAGGGCCACAATGGGTTCTTAAACTGGACCGAAGGGCCGGAACAAAAGCATGGATGGAGTGTTTGTGTGAACTAATATAAATTCAAAGTAAACATCATTACATGAAAGGGTACGGTCTTTTTTTTTTTTTTTTTTTTAGTTTTATTCATTTCAAACGGGCCGGATCCGGCCCACGGGCCGTAGTTTGCCCACGGCTGGGCTAGGCTGAGGGACCCCATGCATGCATGAATTCATGTACTGGACCTCTAGTCTATATATATATAAAAGGCTAAGCAACTCTCCAACCCACCGTCCATCTGACTGGCTGATAGGTATGACGTGTACTGACCACCAGGGGGCAGATACTCAGTGCAGGAGCTGCCGAGCAATAGCAACTTTGCAGAGTGACCTCTCGCACTCTGGGACCCCTCAGGGGATGTCGGAGAGCCAGGTTCGGCCTGATCCCTTCAGGCCAGGCCGAGGGATCTCACCTGCCAGAGGGATCCCACTCACTCCACAGATGCCCTTGGAGCTGTGCGCTGCCCCAAATGTTGCCGGCTGGGGAGGGACTGCAGGAGGTTTGCTCCCGGGCCTGTCCAGCCCTTCTTGCCCAGTCCCACCCTGCCTGCCACGCTTCTAATTAATTCCCTTTCAATGTGCACAAATCCGTGCACCAGGCCACTAGTGGTTCTCATAACATTAGTGAGCTAGAGCTAACACATAAACTAGTGTTTCGCCTTTCACCTGTACCTCATCACAACCTACCACAAGCAAGTGTCAGTAATTATGCTAGGGGTTATTACCAGCCCCACTTACCCCAAGCAGTCATGAATGGTCCAGTTCCAGAAGTTCAGCTGGAGAATGTGCTTCCTAGGGCTATCCTCTGGCCAACTGTCAGACTTGGGCTCCCACCAAAGCAGAGCCCAAGACAAGATGCATGTGCAATTTAAACAGGAAGTCATCTCAGGCAGCAAGAGCAAGTTTATTTTTGGGCAGGTGGTCTCAGGGAGCAAGACTGAGGCTATGAAGAGAGTGACACAAAGAAGGAAGAAGTACCCCTGACTGAGGGTCATTTCCAAGGTCCCTGCTGTGGACAGCAGAGACTGGATTGTGCAAGAGCATATAGAAAGCCTCTCAGGGTTGCCTGGTGAAGAGGCAGTGGGGCGTTATCCACTGGCTCCTGTCTCCTACTTTAGAGCTGTCCTCTGCCCTCTGAGCTCCACTTGTGCTCAGACATAGTGAGCCTCCCAGGCCCATTGTTCATGATATTAGAGGATTCCAAGGAAGAGGCTACACTCTGTCAGCTCACATTTAGCAGAAACCTACAGGGAACAGTCCAGTCCAGCCAGGGGTGAAATCAGAATAGGGCCGAGGAAGAACTGAGTCAGAACATTGGTTCTGTCTGGTCTGATCTCCTTCATAGAATTGTTATGAGGACAGACACAGACTCCAGGCATGTAAGGTTCTGACTACACTCCCATGTCTGTATCAAGAACACATAAATGTCATGTACTGTTGAACCTCTACTGGCGGCTTAAGGAGTCTTAGTTCATTAAAAATCTTCACTAACAACCTGTGATAGAAGATATGCTCATTTCACAGATGAGGAAACTGAGTCCCTGAAGGGTGCAACAGCTGCACACAGTCAAACAACCAGTAACCAGAGGAGCAGGTCTGTCTACAGTGCTTTTCTTCCTGCACCAGCTTCTCTGCTGGGGGAAGAGAGAGCACTCTCTCTTGGGGGATGGGAAGTTGGGTGAGTAGTTACTGGTGGGTATAGGGGTGGGAGAACACATGTCTCCACCTCACACATCTTTTGCTTGTTAATCTGTGACCTTCACCAGGGCTTTCCATTTTCAAGGGCCTGGCCTAGATCATCATATTGATAGGCAGCCTCTCCGGAGTCCTAGTCGGTATAGCTCTTTACCACCACTTCCAGAACCATTACAGGCACCCCAAGGCACAGTCCCAGTAGCCCCCACTAACAAGGCCCTGAGGGGGAAAGCACCACACTCCAGAAAACTCATTAGAAAAGTGGTTTTGGAGAAAGCTTCTCCCTCTTGCCTCTCTTCTGGGGCCTCTTCCTCATCCCAGGGCTGATGCAAGTCTAGGAATGAACTTGTCTCTGGTCAAAGGCCCTGCTTGGGGCTGGCCTCTGGGAAAGAAAGCCCATCCCTAGGAAACCTGTATCTAGTCTTAATTACACCTCTAGTTGGCTGGGTGACTTTAAGGATATGGACAAGTCCTGCAGGCCTCAGCAACCCACCATTAAGTGGAATTTATATCACCTTCCGCAACTCCCTGCCATAGGCCAGGGCAGAGATAAGGCCTTTTGAAAGGAAATCTAATCACCAGAAGGTGTAAGTCATTGTTGCTATAGTTACTAAGGGCTTGAGTTGTTTACAAAACAACTTGTATCTCTCCCCAGCTGTCCCCTCTTTCCTGGGAGGGCTCATTTCTGAGGTCTCCCCGGAGGATAACACTCAGTGAAAACAGACCTTAGATAGAGAAGCTGTCAGCTTGCTTTTCCTCATTTTCTTTTATATCCTGGTAGCTCCTCATTTTCTGAGTAGATAACTGAGTCTGCACAGCTCATGGTTTCTTCCCTGAAGGAAACCCACTGGCTTCTATGCTCATGTCAGGGTGAGTATTCTCAGGGATCCTTCCTTTGCTCCTCTGTTGCCATCAGCTCAAACCCAACTCTCTATAGTGCAACTGATGGGAAGCCTTTTCAGGGAAAGATCTGGGAGGATAACACGGAGGTCCTGGTTCCTCTCTGGCCCCTTTGCCCATGGCCCCCTTTCCTGGATGAAGCCACCTGCTCCCTGTTACTCTTAGGGGAGAGTGTGGAGGGACTCCCTGAGTCTAGTTCACTGCCCAGGACGACTTCATCAGGCAGCCTGCAGCCTTCACTCCAGTCTCAGGCGTTGTTGAGCCTTTTCATCACTGGGAGGAACTGGTGGAGGTCCAGAGTAGGGAGCTGTCTTAGCTCAGCGAGGATAACCTGGGGCTCATTACAAGGCCCCAAGGGTGGTCATACAGGAGGGCTCCTCATGTTGGGCATCATGGTGACCCTATCAGACCCTCTAGACGTCACTGCATGATTGCAGGTCACCTCAGAATCCCACTGATTTCAGGTAAGTTGTACCTCTGGCCACCAGAGGGTTGGCAGCAGCTGTTTTGTTGTTCTTTTATCCCTGACTATAACTTACTTGTCTGGAAGGTTTCACCCTCCTAAGGGCCTTATTCTTTTAAGTGATTTACATGAAAATAAACTTATCAGTGTGTGAATTGCTGCATTTCCTACCTGTTCCATCAAAACTAAGGAAAGCAGTAGTTAGTCCCTCCAGCAACCTTACACCTTGCACTTGCCCCTCCCTCCCCCTCCTTCAGACTAATGCTTAAAAGTCTCCTGCAAATTCAATGTCACAAAGTCTTCCCTGACAACTCCAGCTCATTTTAGAGCCCTCCTTCTTGAAAATCCTATAAGCACTTGAACCATCATTTATTTATTTAGGGAATATTAAGTACCTACCTTGTGTGAAGTATTATGATAAGTACTGCTATTGGAAAACTGAGTCAGTCTACAGAGAATTATGGGAGATATGCTTTTTAGAGAAGTGACTTAGCTAGAAGGTAAAGAGTAGTAAGTTCTGTGAAATAATGGATAGTGGTAGATGAGACAGTGAGAGAGAGAAAGAGAGAGAGAGAGAGAGAGAGAGAGAGAGAGAGAGAGAGAGAGAGAGAGAAAGGAAAGAGAGAGGGAGAGAGAGAGAGAGAGATATCTTTTTGAGATGGAGACTTTTTTTTTTTAAAAAAAGAATTCATTCAGCAGCCAGTAGTTGAGTGAAATCTTCATATACTTGGCCATGTGGAGTTGGACAGAATCGGTTGCAGTAAAGAAAACAGCATGAGCAGTAACCGGCTTGGCTCAGTGGATAGAGCGTTGGCCTATGGACTGAAAGGTCCAGGGTTCAATTCCGGTCAAGGGCATGTACCTTGGTTGTGGGCACATCTCCAGTAGGAAGTGTGCAGGAGGCAGCTGATTGATGTTTCTCTCTCATCAATGTTTCTAACTCTCCATCTCTCTCCCTTCCTCTCTGTAAAAAATCAATAAAATATATTTTTTTAAAAATTAAAAAAAAAGAAAACAGCATGAGTAAAGAAGTAACAAATAACAGTGTCATAATCTAATGCTTATGTTAAAATGGATCCAAAAGGGAAAATGGAGAGTAGTTAATTAAATTATTCTTTAATATAATATATGTAATGAGCTGTTATCCATCTATTGATTTGTCAATTTGCAAAGCCATTTATCAATTATCAGTTTCATAAATGATGATTACCTCTGAGGATGACCTCCCCTTCCTATCTCACCAAGTATGTGCGATTAGAATTTTAAGACTATGTTAGAGTTCACCGCATCCAACTTTTTATCCATGTGAGCTCAGGCCCTCATCACCCTTTCCCTTTTGTTAGAGTCACCAGACTCCATCCTCTGATGCCAGTGTGTTCTCTGCAAGGGAATAACATAATCTTAGTGAAGCTCTAGCTCTGCTTATGCCATGGGCAGTAAAGGCACATAAATATATTTTGACCAGGAGTTTATTATAAGAGCTGAAGAACTTAGCTCCATCTGGCTCAACGTCTGTGCTTGCTTCATGTGGGGACCTCTCCTTAGAGCTAAGGCAAGGACAAGTGGAGGATAGTGGCTTTGCAATGCAGAAAACTCACTACTCCTAGCAGTAACCACCCTTAGGTCATGTTGCAATTTTTATTTCAGAGGCAGGTGGCAGATATCATAAAGAGAACAAATCATTTAAAATTAAGCTGTTATTCAATGTCTAGAGTATGCTCTTAATTAACAACAAAAACACTGGCTATTTATTGACTAAAGCATTTTGAATTTATATTTCACAGTATGTCCCTCACCTTGGGGAAATGTAATTGGCTACAGTGTCTGATGTCCACAAACATGGGGTTCATGTCCTTGATTCTTGCCATATCTTTGCTTCATCTTCACTATTTATAAAAGCCTGGAAACCCTAGATTATATTATAAAATATCCCATAGTTTTACTAGAAATATTGTTAGTTTTTATTTTGAAATATGCTCATTGGTTTGGGCTAATCCCCCAGAGTAAAATGGGGAAATGCCATCTTAATCTTAGTACATCAGAGAGAAAGCCTGCTTTTTTCTTAATGTATTTTCCCAAGTATTCTGGCCCTTTCAATAAAGAGAGTATGGGAGGGAGAGATGATGGGGGTTTGGGGCATCTCATCTGAGATCAGGATAGAGGCTTGGAGGTGGTGGGAAGTCAGTGAGTGAGGTATTAGGGGGTGGGAAACCTTCAGCTGGAGCACTGGGAACTTGTCAGGGAGTTGGGAACATAGGTGGTCTGTTACCGAAGACCAGAGAAGAACCAAGTAATGCTTAGAGAGATGGAGTTACACTTTATTATTATTATTACATGCAGGCTGAGAGAAAACTATTTCAAATTCTGGGCCCCAACATGGAGGAAGTTTCCCTATTTATATCTTTTTACCTTCTTTGTCTCCCAAGTATGGGGTTTCCTGGTCCCCTTTGCAAGTTCTTAAAGAGCCTATGTGTTCGGGCTTTGAGAACTCAACCAAAGGCCTGGCCTGGCGCCAGCACTGATAACTTCGTCTGGGGAAGGTTTATGGTCTCTCTGGAGTGGGAGTATTCTTATTTTCCTTATTATTTAAGCAAGCAATCATTTAAAGGAGCCATGATAGCAGGGTTAAAATTTCAAACAGCAGTTTTTATATAAGATGGATGCTTCATTCCCCGCTGGTTTTATGTACATGAGTCCAATCATTGACTCTTGGCAGTTGTTAACATTGTTAACCTACTCAGCTTTGAGTAGGACCTTTACTAAGTCTTATAAAGATAATTAATAATAGGGCGCATGTCAAAGTTTATCTTTAGAGAATCCTTCTTCCTGTGCTGCCTTAACCACGTTGGGATCCCGCCGACCTAGACTGCATGGGGGTGGTCCTTTCCAGGTTGGTGTCAGTCCTTGGGTGGTAAATTTCTTCACCAGGTTGGAAAGGATGGACTAGATCAGAAGTTGGTATAGGCAGAGTGTCTCAAATGTGCTTCTGGAGTGCTTTCTGGGTAGACTGTAAAGCCTGTAAGAACTTGAGTAGGTGAGAAACTAAGATGGCGGCATAGGTAAACACCGGAGATTGCTGCCTCTCACAACCACTAAAAAAATACAACTAAAAGATATAACGGACATCATCCAGAACCATTGGAAGGCTGGCTGAGTGGAATTTCTACAACTAGAAGGAAAGAGAAAAGACTCAGAGGAGGTGCGGTGCTGAAGTAAATACAAAGGTGTAGAGGTGCACGCGGAGAGGGCTGGCGGCTGAGGACACGATTGTGTTTTTCAATTGGGAGGGAGTCTCAGGCTCTGAGCTCCAATTCCGGGTGAGTCTCTGGGGACCTAGACTCATACGGGAGAAACTGGACCGTCTGGCAACGGTTGGAACTTGAGGGCAGCTTTCTCTCAGAGGCACTCATGGCAATTGCCAGGACCTCTGAAGGCAGAACTGAGAGCAGCCATACTGCTCACTCGCTTGGCCCACCCTGTTGATCCCCTGGGACCCCGCCCCACCCAAGCCTTGCACAGAGGCTTTTGCATATGAAAGGCCCGGCCCTTTGTAATCTGAAAATAACTTAACAAACTGCAGCTGCTCCAAGGCCCCAGGGCAACTTGCAATTGCTTTACAGCTGGCTTCTGCTGGGTAGCCTCAGGCAAAGGCTAGATTAGCACCTCCTTAGATCCAAGAGCCAGTGTACCCAGTGGTCAGAGTGGGACCATCCAATTACAACTCCTCAGATCTATAAGGGACACACTCAGGGGGCAGACTCAGTGAGCACCAAAGCCCCACTGAAGCAAGTCTTGCCCCATAAGGGTGTCTTCAGCACAGAAGTTCTCCCACCGTAGACACAGCTGATTCTCACAGCCAATTGGCCTGGAGGTCAAATCCTCCCAGTTTTACCTACAACAATCAAGGCTTAACTACAACAAGACTGTGCACAAAGCCCACAAGGGGGTGCACTAAGAGTGTCTACCTCAGGTAATTGGGACACTTAGCACAGAAAGCCACTTTGTCGACACAGCGAAGCATAAAAAATGCCGAGACAAAGAAACAGGACACAAATGACAGAAATGGAGGAAAGCAAACTACTGGATATAGAGTTCAAAACCACACTTTTTAGGTTTTTCAAGAATTTTCTAGAAACCGCCGATAAATGTAGTGAGATCCTCAAGAAATCTAGTGAGACCCTCGATGTTGTGATAAAGGACCAACTACAAATTAAGCATACACTGACTGAAATAAAGAATATTATACAGACTCCCAACAGCAGACCAGAGGATGGCAAGAATCAAGTCAAAGATTTGAAATACGAAGAAGCAAAAAACACCCAACGGGAAAAGCAAAAAAAAAAAAAGAATAAAAAAACGTGAAGATAGTGTAAGGAGCCTCTGGGACAGCTTCAAGTGTAACCAACATCCGAATTATAGGGGTGCCAGAAGAAGAGAGAGAGCAAGATATTGAAAACCTATTTGAAGAAATAATGACAGAAAACTTCCCCTACCGGGTGAAAGAAATAGACTTCCAAGTCCAGGAAGTGCAGAGAACCCCAAACAAAAGGAATCCAAAGAGGACCCCACCAAGACACATCATAATTAAAGTGCCAAGAGCAAAAGACAAAGAGAGTATCCTAAAAGCAGCAAGAGAAAGAAAGTCAGTTACCTACAAGGGAGTACCCATACAACTGTCAGCTGATTTCTCAACTTTGCAGGCCAGAAGGGAGTGGCAAGAAATATTCAAAGTGATGAATAGCAAGAACCTACAACCAAGATTACTTTATCCAGCAAAGCTATCATTCAGAAGTGAAGGTCAGATAAAGAGCTTCACAGATAAGAAAAAGCTAAAGGAGTTCATCACCACCAAACCAGTATAATATGAAATGCTGAAAGGTATCCTTTAAGAAGAGGAAGAAGAAGAAAAAGGTAAAGGTACAAATTATGAACAACAAAAACACATCTATCAACAAGTGAATCTAAAAATCAAGTGAATAAATAACCAGGTGAACAGTATGAACTGGTGATTATAATAGAATCAGGGACATAGAAAGGGAATGGACTGACTATGCTTGGGGGGGAAAGGGGTGTGGGGGGTGCGGGAAGAGATTGGACAATAATCGTGCACCTATGGGTGAGGACAGTGGGTGGGGAGTGAGGGCGGAGGGTGGGGTGGGAACTGGGTGGAGAGGAGTTATGGTGGGAAAAAAGAGGAACAATGTAATAATCTGAACAATAAAGATTTAATTTAAAAAAAAAGAACTTGAGTAAAGATAGGTTATGGATTTCAGCTTTTCTAGATTGGGTATATAGTACTTATCTCTTAGAAGCTCTGCAAGTTAAGTATGGTTTCCTGTAAGCTGGTGAGGTGGGTAGGTCAGGGTCTGGAAGAGTCACTAGAATCTGTAGAGACTCCACTGGTTTTAGGGCAGCCTCCTGGGCTGCTTTGTCTGCTTCTACTGCCCAAAGGCAGGAGACACAATGTGATGGAAACCAATTCCAGCATGTCATAATTTCAAGAGTTTCATCAAAAGGTTGATGGAACTTGGGGACTCAACAAGGGCTGAGTCACAAATGTTGTCACCTGTTGGGAATGGCTAAAGGCATTTCCCCAAACCTGAAAAGGGATGGATTGCTTGCTGCCAGACAGCTCAGCGCATCTTATTCTACATATTAGAACAGCCATAGGCTAATTCTCCCCATTCTGACAATGGACTCTGTATAGGAAACCCTGACCCTTTGAAGTGTATATCTCTGCCTCACCTCAGGACAAATTGTGTTAATAAAAAGCATGGGGTCCTGAGAGGAGGAGATCTTAGTTTCCTTTAAACTAGAATCCTCTGACCCCCAAATGCCTTTCAAAATTATATTTGTCTCTGGACTCTTAGTTATGCACAGCCCCCTTTCCAGGATTGCTGAACTCTTCTTAATGCAGA
>NW_005871912.1:21724-34697 GCF_000147115.1 Myotis lucifugus
TTGCATATAGTCACTGGTTGGCCAATGAAAAGGGTAGCGGTCGTACCCTAATTACAAGTTTTCTTTAGTAGTGTATATATATATATATATACATATATATAGACATATATATATATCTTGTAACAGTTTCTTTCCCTCACAGATTTTTCCTCTTTACTCTAAGCCCAGAGGATCTTACATCCTCCTCCTTTACTACTTGTGATCTCTCCAACCACGCCCTTGTCCCCCAGCCCAGGGCTCCTCTATCTCAGCAGGCTGAGAGCCTACCACCCTACCCAGCGAATCCCACCACCACCACCCCACATCCACACTCACTCTGGGGCAGTACATCACAGCCTTCAGCCTTACTATACACAATTAGGCTTCCCCCTAAATTGGGGTTTGCCCTATCTTTAAACAAATTAAACAACAGAAAGAGATAACAAATACTCTTGTGTGTACAGCCAGATGGCACAAAGTAGTTTCGCTTCACACAGACTCTCACACTTACATTTATATACCAGACAATCTGAGTTTTTGACTTCTACCAGATATTTACTCAGAGTTTAAACAGTCCACCTGATTCCTGATTAATTGCCTGAGGAAGATGTATGGCTTCCGGGGAGGTGATCAAGCTCCCCCTACCACTCACTTGGAGTGGGCCTGACTGACTGAGGCCCCTACATTACTGATTCTGTCGAAAGGTCCAGAAGTGTCCATCCACTCTCTCCGGATGCCAGCCGGGTCCTGGGCTGAGATCTGGGAGCCCCCAAAGTCCCCCAGTTTAATTCTGCTAAATCAGCAGAGCTGTGCCTCCTGGAGGCCTATCCAGCAGCCCTGGTCCCCAAGCCCAGTCCACCCACCAGAGGCCAAAAAGGTCAAGTGTGGTTGATTTCCCGGTGTTTCAGAGAACCATTCATGTTACAGAAGACTGGACAAGAACCAAGCAATGCTTAGGGAGTTGGGGTTAGACTTTATTATTATTATTATGATGATGATGATGATGATGATGATGCACAGGCCGAGAGAAACCTGTATTTCAACTTCTGGGCTCTGACATGGAGGAAGTTTCCCTATTTATATCTTTTTACCTTCTTTGTCTCCCATAGGGTTTTCCGGTCCCCTTTGCAAGTTCTTAAAGAGCCCTATGTGCTGGGGCTTTGAGACCTCAACAAAAGGCCTAGCCTGGCACCAGCACTAATGACTTTGTCTGGGGAAGGTTTATGGCCGCTCTGGAATGGGAGTACTCTTCTTTTTCTTATTATTTAAGCAAGCAAGCAAGCAAGGAGTTACAGCAGCCAGTATTTGAGTCAAATCTTCATATACATGGCCATGTGGAGTTGGAGGGAAGCCATTGCAGGTAGAGAAAACACATGAGTAAAGAGGTAACATTAAAAGAAGAAGAGTACTCTTCTTTTTCTTATTATTTAAGCAAGCAAGCAAGGAGTTACTGTTAAAATTTCAAACAGTAGTTTTTATACAAGATAGATGCTCCAGTTCAAAACATTTATCTGGAGTAAATACATTAGTTGGACTGAGCATCTGTGCCTGGGACTTTTCCTCACAGGGACTCATGGATCCAGAAGCTGCGACCAATGGGACTGCCATTACTGAGTTCATTCTGCTGGGCCTCGTTGAAACAGAGAAGCTGCAGTCTCTGGTCTTTGTACTCTTCCTCTTTGCCTACCTGCTCACAGTTGGGGGCAACCTCAGCATCCTGGCGGCCATCTTGGTGGAGCCTAAACTCCACACCCCCATGTACTTCTTCCTGGGGAACCTATCAGTTCTAGATGCTGGATGTATCACCGTCACTGTTCCTGCAATGTTGGGTCGTCTCCTGTCCCACAAGCGTGAAGTTCCCTATGGAGCCTGCCTCACACAGCTTTTCTTCTTCCATCAGTTGGCTGGTGTGGACTGCTTCCTGTTGACAGCCATGGCCTACGACCGATTCCTGGCCATCTGCCGGCCCCTCACCTACAGCATCCGCATGAGCCATTCAGTCCAGTGGATATTGGTGGCTGTGTCCTGGGCCTGTGCCCTCACCAATGCACTGATCCACACTATTGCCCTAACTACACTCAACTTCTGTGGTCCCAATGAGGTCAATCACTTCTACTGTGACCTGCCACAGCTCTTCCCGCTCTCTTGCTCCAGCACCCAACTCAATGAGCTGCTGCTCTTTGCAGATGGTTTCATAATGGCAGGTACACCCTTGACTCTTATTGTCACCTCCTATGTCCATGTAGCAGCTGCAGTCCTACGGATCCGCTCAGTGGAGGGCAGGAAGAAAGCCTTCTTCACATGTGGCTCCCATCTCACTGTGGTTTGCCTCTTCTATGGAACTGGTATCTTCAACTACATGCGTATGGGTTCAGAGAAGGCTTCAGGCAAAGATAAAGGGGTTGGAATTTTCAACACAGTTATCAACCCCATGCTGAACCCACTTATCTACAGCCTCAGGAACCCTGATGTGCAGGGTGCCCTCTGGCGGGTAATCACAGGGAAGTGGTCACTGACTTAATAAGGGTTCCACTGTCACTTCCTCCTATTCTCTCTTAGGAGTAGAGGAGAAATCCTCTGGGGCCAGTAACTAGAACAAATGATTCAGAACTGTTTCTATCTCTCTGAGCATAAGGATTTTTTCTTTTTTGGTAGAAGATAATAGTTATTGTTTCCCAAAGAACCCCGGCCCAGTTATAGTTTATAAATATGTAAATTAATGCATCAGTTCTCTTTATAAATTACAACTTCAGTCACTGTGAGCTCTCTTTTCTGGGTAGAAGTGAAACCTTGGAAGCTTGAATGCTTACAGGTTCAAGTCCCATAGGAAATGACTCTTTGGTTGGTTATAGCCTGGGTTTCCCAAATATTCCTGCAAATTTTCCCCACCAGAGGGTCATCTGATTCCCTGGAGTTCAGGTATAGTTGGTCTGTTAATAAAACATAGGCCCAGAAATCAGGATTATTTTATTTGTCTCGTCAGGCTTCTATAAGTCTAAAAATGCAGTGCATCTCTTTCTATCACACAAAGATGCCCTGGAATATAGAGGGGACAAATGGGAACTAAATGGTCATGTGTTCTCTAGTAACTCTGGAGAGCATGATTCCTGTGTGCAAATTAAAAAGAAATCCTCATCTTAGGATATGTTTAATGATTTTACAGAGAGGGAAATAGAAAGTGAAATATTGGTGTGAGAGAGAAACATTGTTCGTTTGCCTCCCATAGGTGCACCCACTGAGGTTCAAAGACACAACCTAGATATGTGCCCTGATTGGAAATTGAACACACAATCCTGAAGAATGTCAGAAGACACATTCTTCTTCTGTGTCCTCAGAGGTAGGCCCACTGACCTCAGTCCAACTGCAGATCTTGAAGTGACCCCATAATCCAGCTCTTACCCTTTGAAGCATAGGCTAGGAACACTTTTGCCCACCCAGTGACTTGGAGGAAGACAGGGTCTCACAGGTAGTTCTGCCAAACTCGGTCTGACTGTGGTTCTTGCAGAAGCCCTATAACCAATATTGAATTTCAGAGAGA
This sequence comes from Myotis lucifugus, assembly GCF_000147115.1. Taxonomy (NCBI): domain Eukaryota; kingdom Metazoa; phylum Chordata; class Mammalia; order Chiroptera; family Vespertilionidae; genus Myotis; species Myotis lucifugus. The sequence goes on from NW_005871912.1 coordinate 25,242, forward strand.
CATCTCAGCAGTTTATTGGGACCAGCTCCAGGAATCTCTGCCAGAAGATTAAACCCTTAAATCCTAAAAACTGCTCCCATTTCAATGAACTCTTCCTGTTCAGCCTTACATTCTATCTACTCCTTCATTCCTCATGACTTGTTCCCATGTTGCTCCTATATAAACTGTAGGAACTTCCAGTTTATGCCATGATATAGTAGCCAATGTATTAGTTTCTTATTACTCCTTTACCAAATTACCATAAAGTTGGGGACTTAAACCAATAGGAATTTATTCTCTTATGGTCTGGAGGCCAATCCAAAATGAGACCTACAGGGCCAACTTCAAGGGGTCAGCAGGGAAAGTTCTTCCTGGAGGCTCCAGGGGAGAATCCATCCTTTGTCTTGTGGCCACATCACTCCAATCTCTGCTTCCATCATCTTATTGCCTTCTGCTCTTCTGTAATAAAATAATTCTACTTGTCTATTATAAGGACTCTTGTTTTTGGGCTCTCTTGGATAATCTAGGACAAGCTCCCTAGCTGAAGACCCCTAACAATCTACAGTCTTTTTCACCATATCAAAAGTTTATTTTAGGAATTAGGACCTGGATATCTTTGGGGGCCATTATTCAGCATGCCACAGCCAGATATGGGAATTTTTTTCAGGAGATAATTATTTCCTCTTGGATTATAGATGGGATTTTCTTATGCCTAGACCTAACCCTAATTTTTCTGGAGGCACTGAGGAGAATTGGGAGAAATTCTTGAGGAGGATGAGAATCACCTCCTTTGCATGGTCTTTGGCAAAAAAAAAAAAAAAAAAAAAAAAAATTGACTCCCTCTAGCACGGGAACAAGGATACTTTTACCAGTCAGGTTCAGGAGCATTTGATTTGGGAGGTTCCAAATGCTCATGCTCACCTTCTCAAATTTCCCCATCCAGGTCTCAAGGTCTCACCCCTTCCCTATCATGGCTCTGGACTTAGCATAGGAGATGCAACTAAGCTACACATCCATCATCTCTTTAGCTCTACCACCCTTACAATTAGGTCCAACGTTGGATTTTCTGCACTGTCTGCCTTGTGGCTGCTGAAGATTAATGTCTCATTAAGTGTTGCTATGGAAGTATCCTGGCTTTCACAACATACCTTGAATTGTTAGCTGGTTGATCTGGGTTCATCATTCTGTATTTTCAAGACTTGTAAGAAAGTTAACAAAAACCACCCTTTATTTTTAAAACTCCACTATTCTTATAATTACCATCTCTATATATAAAAGCCTTAGCGACCAAATGAACAGTCGACTGGTCACTATGACACCCACTGACCACCAGTGGGCAGATGCTCAACACAGGAACTGCCTCCTGGTGGTCAGTGTGCTCCCACAGCCAACCTCCTGAGGTCCCTCCCCCTGGTTGGCCCTGATTGGCCCAGATAGGACTGGGCGAGGCGGCCCTGATTGTCCCCAATCCCAGGCCAAGCTGAGGGATCCACCCAGGCATGAATTTGTGCACCGAGCCTCTAGTCTATATATATAAAAGGCTAAGCAACTCTCCAACCGACCGTCTGTGAGACCTGTCGATAGATATTATGTGAACTGACCACCAGGAAGCAGACACTCAACTCAGGAGCTGCTGAGTGACAGCAACTTTGCAGAGTGCCCTCTTGCACTCTGGGACACCTCAGAGGATGTGGGAGAGCCAGTTTTAACCTGATACCTGCAGGCCAGGCCAAGGGACCTCACTCACTGGACAGATGCCCTTTGAACTGCACCCTGTCCCAAGTGCATCTGGCTGGGGAGGGACATCAGGGGGTTGGTTCCAGGGCGTGTCAAGCCCTTCTCGCCCAGTCCCACCCTGAAGGCCATCTTCTAATTAATTCCCTTTCAATGTGCACAAATCCGTGCACCAGGCCACTAGTGGTTCTCATAACATTAGTGTGCTGGAGCTAACACATAAACTAGTGTTTCACCTTTCACCTGTACCTCATCACAACCTACCACAAGCAAGTGTCAGTAATTATGCTTGGGGTTATCACCAACCCCACTTACCCCAAGCAGTCATGAATGGTCCAGTTCCTGAATTTCAGCTGGAGAATGTGCTTCCTAGGGCTATCCTCTGGCCAAATGTCAGACTTGGGCTCCCACCAAAGCAGAGCCCAAGACAAGATGCACGTGCAATTCAAACGGGAAGTCATCTCAGGCAGCAAGAGCAAGTTTATTTATTTGGCAGGTGGTCTCAGGAAGCAAGACTGAGGCTATGAAGAGAGTGACACAAAGAAGGAAGAAGTACCCCTGACTGAGGGTCATTTCCAAGGTCCCTGCTGTGGACAGCAGAGACTGGATTGTGCAAGAGCATATCGAATGCCTCTCAGGGTTGCCTGGTGAAGAGGCAGTGGGGCGTTATCCACTGGCTCCTGTCTCCTACTTTTGAGTTGTCCTCTGCCCTCTGAGCTCCACTTGTGCTCAGACATAGTGAGCCTCCCAGGCCCATTGTTCATGATATTAGAGGATTTCGAGGAAGAGGCTACACTCTGTCAGCTCACATTTAGCAGAAACCTACAGGGAACAGTCCAGTCCAGCCAGGGCTGAAATCAGAAAAGGGCCGAGAAAGAACTGAGTCAGAACATTAGTTCTGTCTACTCTGATCTCCATAGAATTGTTGATACAGACTCCAGGCATGTAAGGTTCTGACTGCACTCCCATGTCTGTAACAAGCATTCATAAATGTTATCAATTGGTATGTTCATGTCCTGTTGAACCTCCCCTAGCAGCTTAATTAATCATAGTTCATTAATAATCTCCACTAACAACCTGTGATAGAAGATATGCTCATTTCACAGATGAGGAAACTGAGTCCCAGAAGGGTGCAACAGCTGCACACAGTCAAACAACCAGTAACCAGAGGAGCAGGTCTGTCTGCAGTGCTTTTCTTCCTGCACCAGGCGTCTCTGCTGGGGGAAGAGAGAGCACTCTCTCCTAGGTGATGGGGTGTTGGGTGAGTAGTTACTGGGGAGTATAGGGGAGAGGGGAACACATGTCTCCACCTCACACATCTTCTGTTTGTTAATCTATGACCTTCACCAGGGCTTTCCATTTTCAAGGGCCTGGCCTAGATCATCATATTGGTAGGCAGCCTCCCTGGAGTCCTTCTATCTAGTAGGTATAGCTCTTTATCACCATTGCCAGAAACATTACAGGTGCCCCAAATAGCCCCCACTAACAAGGCCCTGAGGGGGAAAGGACCACACTCCTGAACACTCATTAGAAAAGTGGGTTTGGAGAAAGCTTCTCCCTCTTGCGTCTCTGCTGGGGCCTCTTCCTCATCCCAGGGCTGATGCAAGTCTAGGAATGAACTTGTCTCTGGTCAAAGGCCCTGCTTGGGGCTGGCCTCTGGGAAAGAAAGCCTGTCCCTTAGGAAACCTGTATCTAGTCTTAATTACACCTCTAGTTGGCTGGGTGACTTTAAGGATATGGACAAGTCCTGCAGGCCTCAGAAACCCACCATTAAGTGGAATTTATATCACCTGCCCCAACTCCCTGCCATAGGCCAGGGCAGAGATAAGGCCTTTTTAAAGGAAATCTAATTACAAGAAGGTATAAGACATTGTTGCTATAGTTATGAAGGGCTTGAGTTGTTTACAAAACAACTTGTATCTCTCCCCAGCTGTCCCCTCTTTCCTGGGAGGGCTCATTTCTGAGGTCTCCCCGGAGGATAACACCCAGTGAAAATAGACCCTTAGATAGAGAAGCCGTCAGCTTCCTTTTCCTCATTTTCTTTTATATCCTGGTAGCTCCTCATTTTCTGAGTAGATAACTGAGTCTGCACAGCTCATGGTTTCTTCCCTGAAGGAAACCCACTGGCTCCTATGCTCATGTCAGGGTGAGTATTCTCAGGGATCCTTCCTTTGTTCCTCTGTTGCCATCAGCTCAAACCCAACTCTCTATAGTGCAACTGATGGGAAGCCTTTTCAGGGAAAGATCTGGGAAGATAACACGGAGGTCCTGGTTCCTCTCTGGCCCCTTTGCCCATGGCCCCCTTTCCTGGATGAAGCCACCTGCTCCCCGTTACTCTTAGGGGAGAGTGTGGAGGGACTCCCTGAGTCTAGTTCACTGCCCAGGACGACTTCATCAGGCAGCCTGCAGCCTTCACTCCAGTCTCAGGCGTTGTTGAGCCTTTTCATCACTGGGAGGAACTGGTAGAGGTGGAGAGCTGTCTTCGCTCAGTGAGGAGAACCTGGGGCTCATTACAAGGCCCCAAGGGTGGTCATACAGGAGGGCTCCTCATGTTGGGCATCATGGTGACCTTGTCAGACCCTCTAGATCAGCGGTTCTCAACCTGTGGGTTGCGACCCCTTTGGGGGTCAAAGGACTCTTTCACTGGGGTCACCTAAATACATCCTGCATATCAGATATTTGCATTATGATTCATAACAGTAACAAAGTTACAGTTATGAAGTAGCAACAAAAATAATTTTATGGTTGGGGGTCACCACAACATGAGCAACTGTATTAAACGGTCATGGCATTAGGAAGGTTGAGAACCACTGCAGATGTCTCTACATGATTGCAGGTCATCTCACAATCCCACTGATTTCAGGTAAATTGTACCTCTGGGAACCTGAGGGTTGGTAGCAGCTGTTTTGTTGTTCTTTTATCCCTGATTATAACTTACTTGTCTGGAAGGTTTCACCCTCCTAAGGGCCTTATTCTTTTGGGTGATTTACATGAAGATAAACTTATCAGTGTGTGAATTGCTACATTTCCTACCTGTTCCATCAAAACTAAGGAAAGCAGTAGTTAGTCCCCACAGCAACCTTACACCTTGCACTTGCCCCTCCCTCCCCCTCCTTCAGACTAATGCTTAAAAGTCTTTTGGATTTTCAATATGTCACAAAGTCTTCCATGACAACTCCAGCTCATTATAGAGCCCTCCTTCTCAGAAAGTCCTATAAGCACTTGAACCACCATTTATTTATTTAGGGAATATTAAGTACCTACCTTGTGTGAAGTATTATGATAAGTACTGCTATTGGAAAACTGAATCAGTCTACAGAGAATTAGGGGAGATATGCTTTATAGAGAAGTGACTTAGCTAGAAGGTAAAGAGCAGTAAGTTCAGTGAAGTAATTAATGGATAGTGGTAGATGAGACAGCGATATGGAGAGGAGGGAGAGAGAAAGAGAGAGAGAGAGAGAGAGAGAGAGAGAGGTCCGAGAGAGAGAGGTCCTTTTGAGATGGAGTCTTTTTTAAAAAAAGAATTCATTCAGCAGCCAGTATACTTGGCCATGTGGAGTTGGAGGGAAGCCATTGCAGGTAGAGAAAACACAGGAGTAAAGAGGTAACAAATCACAGGGTCATAATGTAATGCATGTGTTAAAATGGATCCAAAAGGGAAAATGGAGTGTAGTTAATTATTCTTTAATATAATATATGTAATGAGCTTTTATCCATCTATTGATTTGTCAATTTGCATTTATCAATTATCCGTTTCATAAATGATGATTACCCCCGAGGATGACCTCCCATCCCCATCTCACCTAGTATGTGCGATTAGAATTTTAAGACTATGTTAGAGTTCACCGAATCCAACTTTTTATCCATGTGAGCTCAGGCTCTCATCACCCTTTCCCTTTTGTTAGAATCACCAGACTCCATCCTCTGATGCCAGTGTGTTCTCTGCAAGGGAATAACATAATCTTAGTGAAGCTCTAGCTCTGCTTATGCCATGGGCAGTAAAGGCACATAAATATATTTTGACCAGGAGTTTATCTCCATCTGGCTCAACGTCTGTGCTTGCTTCATGTGGGGACCTCTCCTTAGAGCTATAGGTCAATGGGCCATGCCCAGTGCAAGGACAAATGGAGCATAGTGGCTTTGCAATGCAACTCCTAGCAGCAACCACCCATAGGTCATGTTGCAATTTTTATTTCAGAGGCAGGTGGCAGATATCATAAAGAGAACAAATCATTTAAAATTAAGCTGTTATTCAAAGTCTAGAGTATGCTCTTAATTAACAACAAAAACACTGGCTATTTATTGACTAAAGCATTTTGAATTTATATTTCACAGTATGTCCCTCACCTTGGGGAAATGTACTTGGCTAGAGTGTCTGATGTCCACAATCATGGGGTTCATCTCCCTGATTCTTGCCATATCTTTGCTTCATCTTCACTATTTATAAAAGCCTGGAAACCCTAGATTATATTATAAAATGCCCCATAGCTGTGCTAGAAATATCGTTAGTTTTTATTTTGAAATATGCTTATTGGTTTGGGCTAATCCCCCAGAGTAAAATGGGAAATTCCATCTTAATCTTAGTACATCAAAGAGATAGCCTGCTTTTTTCTTAATGTATTTTTCCAAGTATTCTGGCCCTTTCAATAAAGAGAGTATGGAAGGGACAGGTGATGGGGGTTTGGGGCATCTCAGCTGAGACCAGGATAGAGGCTTGGAGGTGGTGGGAAGTCAGTGAGTGAGGTATTAGGGGGTGGGAAACCTTCAGCTGGAGCACTGGGAACTTGTCAGGGAGTTGGGAACATAGGTGGTCTGTTACCGAAGACCAGAGAAGAACCAAGCAACGCTTAGAGAGTTGGAGTTACACTTTATTATTATTATTACATGCAGGCTGAGAGAAAACTATTTCAAATTCTGGGCCCCAACATGGAGGAAGTTTCCCTATTTATATCTTTTTACCTTCTTTGTCTCCCAAGTATGGGGTTTCCTGGTCCCCTTTGCAAGTTCTTAAAGAGCCTATGTGTTCGGGCTTTGAGAACTCAACCAAAGGCCTGGCCTGGCCTGGTGCCAACACTGATAACTTCATTTGGGGAAGGTTTATGGCTTCTTTGGAATGGGAGTATTCTTATTTTCCTTATTATTTAAGCAAGCGCAATCATTTACAGGAGTCACGATAGCAGGGTTAAAATTTCAAACAGCAGTTTTTATATAAGATGGATGCTTCATTCCCCACTAGTTTTATGTACATGAGTCCAATCATTGACTCTTGGCAGTTGTTAACATTGTTAACCTACTCAGCTTTGGGGTTTCCTTTACTAAGTCCTATAAAGAGAATTAATAATAGGGCCCATGTGAAAGTTTATCTTTAGAGAATCCTTCTGCCTGTGCTGCCTATAGCCACGTTGGGATCCCGTCGACCTAGACTGCATGGGAGTGGTCCTTTACAGGTAGGAGTCAGTCCTTGGGTGGTAAATTTCTTTACCCAAACAGAGTCACCAGGTTGGAAGGGATGGACCAGATCAGAAGTTGGTACAGGCAGAGTGTCTCAAATGTGCTTACGGATTGCTTTCTGGGTAGACTATAAAGCCTGTAAGAACTTGAGTAAAGACTGGTTATGGATTTCAGCTTTTCTAGATTGGGTATATAGTACTTATCTCTTAGAAGCTCTGCAAGTTAAGTATGGTTTCGTGTAAGCCGATGAGGTGGGTAGGTCAGGGTCTGGAAGAGTCACTAGAACCTGTAGAGTCCCCACTGGTTTTAGGGCAGCCTCCTGGCTGCTTTGTCTGCTTCTACTGCCCAAAGGCAGGAGGCGCAATGTGATGGAAACCAATTCCAGCATGTCATAATTTCAAGAGTTTCATCAAAAGGTTGATGGAGCTTGGGGCCTCAACAAAGGATGAGTCACATATGTTGTCACCTGTTGGAAATGGCTAAAGGCATTTCCCCAAACCTGAAAAGGATGGATTGCTTGCTGCCAGACAGCTCAGGGCATCTTCATCTACATGTTATTGCCTCCTACTGGCCAAACACCTGAACAGCCATAGGCTAATTCTCCCCATTCTGACAATGGACTCTGTATAGGAAACCCTGACCCTTTGAAGTGTATATCTCATCCTTGCCTCAGGACAAATTGTGTTAATAAAAAGCATGGGGTCCTGAGATGAGGAGATCTTAGTTTCCTTTAAACTAGAATCCTCTGACCCCCAAATGCCTTTCAAAATTATATTTTGTCTCTGGATTCTTTAAGTTATGCACAGCCCCCTTTCCAGATTGCTGAACTCTTCTTAATGCCAGAACAAGAACCTCGGCAGCAATGGGGTCAAGTCTTTTGGATAAGTAGGCTACCAGCCTTTTTTTAGGGGTCAAGACTTTGGGTGAGTACCCCTTTGGCTATGCCCCTTGTCCCTCATACGTAGAGGTGGAAAGACTTAGGTACATTTGGTAGTGCTGGTTGGCCCATCGTCCTTGCTCTGCTCATGTCTGTCTTACTACCTAACATATTACCTCAAGGATCCTGCTCTGAATTCTCTTAGGGAAAATGGACGTCAGTGGGTCCTCTGGCTACTTCCATGCTGAAGAGGGACAGAGTTTTCTTTCAGAGCCAAGTGATCCGTGCTGTGTGTCAGAGGGACGATGAGGCCTGGGCACAGAAGGAGGTGGGGCTTGTGACCTGGTGGAGACAAACTGTAACACATGGTCCGGTGGAAGGGAAAAAATATTGTAGTTCTAATAACTTCTATGAAATAGAATTTTTCTCCTTAAAATTACCCTTATGTTTATTCAAAGAGCTAAATTAAGACTAATTTATCTATTGTATTCAATTTGGCCTGATTGTTTGCAACAAGAATGGTAACTGACTACCTTTGCCGGAATTTCATGATTGAGTCTTAATGTGCCCCATAGGCCAGGAAGCCAAGCCATCCAGCTGCCATCAGGCCTGCCTGCAGTATCTGCTGAGTTAGGTGAATCCTTCACCTGCAGCGACTCCATCTGGGCCCACGCCCTAGGCTTCAAGGCCCATCTCAGCAGCCCTCCTGCTCATAGTGGCCTAGAGTGTGTGGTGGTTCCGCAGGGACACAGAGCTGCCCTTATTGCCCCCCTTCTACTCTGACCAACCACCAGCGATGGCAGGGTATGGGCCTGACGCTCCAGCGCCATCTATTTTCAGGGCTACCAAGCAGGATACCAGGTTTTCTCCATGGCATTTTGATTGGCTTCAAGTCTTCAGAATTCAGACAGGGCTCTTTAAAACATGATACTCCAGTCAAAGTTTTCGGTTAATGAAACCACTATTGGAAACCGGTCTTATTGAATTTATGCAAAGAAATGTATTGCCATGATTTATTTATTACGTATTGTCAAATTTCAGAGGAATTATATAAGGAGAAAAATATACTGACGTGCTTTAATATCTTCTGATTTTCCTTGTCAGTCTTTTTTATGGATTCTTCAGAGTACTATTTTTCTAAATGTATTATAACAAAACAGTAACTGTCTTTAAATGGCAAGAAGAAATTTAAAATGTGTCTACACTTAGATAGTCACAGCTGTCCCTGTAGTATGGATCCCCCTCCTTGACTTGTCCTTATCTAAATATGGTTTCTGGGAGGGGTGACACATCCTCTCAGAAAGACTAAGGGAGCTTTATTTCTTTACATGGTCTCACATGTCACAGGACCTCACGGGGTCTGTAATTCCTGTAACAGAGGGTTAGTATTCACCACTTCACAACTTCCCTCTGTT